>NW_026055682.1:2712870-2859436 GCF_023758065.1 Alternaria ventricosa
AAACACCCCCCCCCCCCCCCCCCCCCCCCCGGCCCGAACGTTCCCCACAGGATCGACATGTGACGTCGTTGCAAATTCACACGACAACATCAGCCTCACGACTCGCAACTATGATCACCAACCGCCCATACTCGAAAGACAGTACACTTTCTCGCTGTGCATCATGCCAAACACCAAAACCATTGACGTCCCCCACCTCGGCGGCATAACAGCTGCCTACCAAACCTCCGGTCCCGTGGACGCCTCCAAACCCACCCTCATCTTGATAAACTCCTTCGCTACGTCCTCGGAGCTCTATCGTGATGCATACACGAACGAAACACTTACATCGGTGATGAATCTGGTAGCGATCGAGCTATTGGGTCATGGACAAACGCGCGCAAAGACTGAGAACTGGACGTACTGGGATACTGCGATGATGAATCTGCAGGTTATGGAGAAGCTGGGTGTGAAGAAAGCTTTTGTATTAGGGACGAGCCAGGGAGGATGGGTGACGGTACGAATGGCACTTTTGGCGCCGGAAAAGGTAAGCGACCCACGCCATGTCTAATGATTTGTGACGCACTCTACCAGATATTGACAGAGGAACTACCAAGATCCTTGGCATAGTACCTCTTGGAACATCCTTAGACTATGAGTCCCCTCGTTCTCGCGATCTAGGCTGTTGGCACGCCGTTGACCCCCTCGCTGACCGCATCACCGGCGAATTCGGCACCGAATCCAATGAGCCTACGCCAAACTTTGTACCCAGCACAGATTTCTGCAACTTCCTCATCGACGTGGGCTTGGGGAAGGAGGACTGTCCCGAAGACGTCCGCGCCTTCTGGATTGATGAGATTAAGAACAATTATCAAGGCGACGAAGGACGTCGAAGGATCAGGATGTGTGCAATTAATCTTAGAGATCGGGACGGATTGCATATGCGCTTGAGCGATGTGCTGTGTCCGGTTTTGCGGTTGCATGTAAGTGGATGGATGCTTTTCTTTTCATAGCAACGTTGGTCTCATTGCGGATGTGTTCTCTAGGGTGATTTCGCAACTGACTGTTGTCACAGGGAACTAGCGATGTTGTTTATTCGGTCGCGAACGCCAAAGAGGAGATGAAACTCTTCACGAACTCGCCGAATGCCAAATTGGAGGTTATCGAAGGCGGCCAGCACTTCTTGAGCGCATCCAATCCGAAAGAGGTTAACGAGTCTGTTATTCGTTTTGTAAAAGAGTATAGCAAGTAGAGGTTTTGGGACGAGGGCTTTGTGTTATGCATGTTGGATGTTGGATAGGCCTTGTTGAATCAAACCTTGGAAGTATTTTGACTGGGTAGCTAGGTAGCAAACAGATATCATGACACGGACGCATTAGCTATTTGCGCGCATCTTTCATTCTATCCGCACCGACCATTACCGTAACGCCGACGGATGTAGTGTGTCTCGACAGAGAGAAAGGCTATGTAGTTGATTTGTGATGTTGATGCTTGCGTATAGAGGGCATTAGGTCAATACACAAAAATACCAACCCAGTTTATGTTGAGCATCGGAACAGGTGCATGTTACAAGCACAAACGATTAGGGGTCCTTGTAGGCTTCATCGCAAAGATCTGATGGTCCCATATAGCCGCTCTAAGCAAGATAAATACTGTAGGGATAAGTAATAGCACGTGCGCCATTGGGTGTCTGGCTTACCAACAAGGCAAAGATGAGACCTTGCATCTTTCCACATGTTCTAGCTGCATACAAAGTATGATGCGCACACAGTCGTCAACATTTGTTTTGCAAGTAATCTTCGCCGTTTGTGTATAAATGTGCATATCGGTGTGACAAAGGGTGGATATGTTGAGTTCTGGCACACACGCACACTCACACGACGCCATGCTTTTTCTTGCTGGCTATGATGTAATTTGATATGCGCTCTTGCGATTACCCCGCTTATCCCAGTCCTTCAGCTGTTGCTTGCTTTTGCGCGGACCACGGAGTCTTGCCCCTCTCCACACCTGGCACTTGGACTTAGCCTCCGGCAAAACGGCGCTCATGCCACAGTTGTAAACTTGGTCTGCGGGCCGAAAGTATTGCTTTTGACGGAATGGTTCCAGCGCTGGGTTTGCGGGAGAATTATGGATCTATCTCGATGGCCGCTGCATAGGTCCCACAATAGCGCGATAGGTCTGATCGGCAGCGGTGATGCGCTCCAGTGTGTGGCCATGAAGAAGGAAAGTGCGGAGCAAAGCAATATTGTCGAGAACACCGCCTCTTCACGATCACGGCACGTCGGATCTGCGTGGTCAGCTACCAACAGTCACAGTCTAACAAGAATCAGCATTGGCAATCCTGCGACATCACTTCCACATTAAGAGCACGTTATTTTACCTGTATGGCGGGCTATGGGCCATACAGAGCCCAACCGTCGATGCAGCTTTGGATTTCAGACTCGCCTAAAGACCCATGTCAGCATGATCTCCAGTGTAGAACTACACCGGAATAGCCGTTTGGTAAGCGTATTCGTAACATGCATCTACATACCCTTGTCAACGAGATGTGGCTGAGAATGATCGAACCGAAGTCCCGCCCGCTCGCCTCGCAAAGGAAATGCCATCGGTCCACCCAACACCACCTTAGGGTCTCGCACGTGCGTCAAGATGCGAAGGGCTTGCAAAAGTTGGGCATTTCCTAGCAAGTGGGGAAAGTTTGACGAGCCGCCAATGGGTACAATCGCAGCGACATCGAGACTGTGCTGCCCCTTGTGCAATGCGACGAGCGATCAAACGTGGGTTGAGAGACGACCTGGAAGTGATTACTGTTTGACATTAGCATATCTTGTCAACTGGGATGAGAGTTCATTGGCTTGTCGGAACGCGATCTATATCCATGGACTAGGTACTGATGTTGTTTGCTTTTTGGGCGTCTTAACCTGATGGACACCGGGGATACTCGATGTAGCCAGCAAGTTCTTACAGCGGGACAGATGCACCTGCAGCCGCATCTGTATCTGCAGCGACATGCAGGATGTAGCCGGTATGTTTCCGCGGCATTCGTCCACGCCGCGCCCCTCTCAATTAAGACCGGTTCCTGCGTCTTGCCGTGGCCCTTGAATCGCAGCATGAGTAGGCGTTTGTAGATGCTGCACCAGAATAAGACTTGATATATTGCATGGTGTACTACAGCCACAGAGGAATCCGTTGATGTTCCCAGGTCTGACAAAGTCGTCTTGGACACAGCCGACATTTGCCAGTAGGGGCGACGGGAAGGACACGTTTCGCATCCTGGTCATTTCGGCAGTACTGCATCGCCGTTTACCTCAGCATGTGCCGTTTGGGGAGCATGTGACGGGTGATTGTTGAAGAAAAGAGAAGAAGGAGTGGGACATCTAGACAGTGGGGTGAGTAGTTGGCACTTGGCTTGTTCCAGGGCTTGACGTCAACAGGCCTTCACAACGGATGGCAGGTACAATAGGCGCGTAAGAAGACGGAAGCCGGTACACTTCAGGTACAACCCACTGCTCTGGGTGCCTGTGCTCTATCGTTTGGCTCGCAAATCAGCGTGCATGACCGTACAGCGCGAAGATTTGTTACCGCAGCAGGCAGGATTCGCCGATTGCGAACGATGAACTGACTGCCTGAGCCCATGCATCAATATGCAGGCCTCGATTTCACCTTTGACTTGTGTAGCTGCACCGTTCTCGTTCCAGTAAGACAAAACCAATTGCATTTGGCGCCCAAGCGAGCTGTCGGCTGGGAGTTTCAGGTGGTCGTTGGCAGTCTGAGACAGAGACCTGAGCGCACACAGCAACAATGTCGCATTTATGCGGTCAAGAACGCTCTTGTCCGCTGCATATCTTTGTGCACAAAGTCGCGGTAGGAATCCTTGCATGCCGAGATGAACAATGCTTGCATGAATGTATAGTTGCAAACTTATAGATATATAACGGTACTGGATTAAGGTGAGGGGTAATGCACCCGAACGCACCGAAGAAGTAGCTCTGCCGGCTTTTGTTCGTAGCCATGGCGTCCACCATCGGAACTCACCGCAGTGGAGTTCCAAGACTGCCTTGACCAAGTGTAGACTGACCCTTACAGCAATCAGCGTGTTAAAAGACACACGGGTGATGCAATTTCAGGGGTTAGCACAAGCTGCGGGTGCTTGTACCCGGTATAGCTATTGAGCATACGTGAACGTTGCGGTTTACCCAAGTAGCGTAGCAGATGCCATACGGTACGGAGTATGGTACGGATGTGATATTCGTGCGTCTAAGTGCATATGTGTAGCCAATCAATCGCCAAGGGGCTGTGGTGCTCTCTAAAGCATAGATGTGGTGAGAGCGACGCCCAAGTCCTACTTTTGCAAATCCAGGAGGTCCACCCAATGCAAGGAGATATAGACCCGTGTTGGTATCGTAAACCCAATAAGAGAAACAAAGAGAAACAAGACGTCTCAAGTGGGATGAGCCCGATGACAGCTCTAACAGTGAAATCGCCAAAAAGAAAGATATGGCCGTGAATGGAAGCAAGGAAACATGATACCAAAGAGTGATGCGCTATGATACAGGGTATATGCAAGCAAATGCGAAGAGATCGAAGAGTCGTTGCGCGCAATTAATTCTCCTCCATCAAGGCTTCTTGGTCGCCGGTTTCGCGCCAGTCGCGTGCGCGTTCGGATAGGCGCTTGACACCAGCAATGCGCTCTGCCCAGAGAGATTCCGAGGGCGAGCGGAAGGTGTACGCGCGCTGGGATGAGATGACACCGATTGCCTGCAACACGGCCTTTCGCGAATCCCTACCGAAGACAGCAGGGTGGTTGATCCACTCGAGACTGGACTCGAGTTCTGCGTCAAGCGCATACATGGTTCTGACATCAATGCCTGCTGCAGGAGTAAAGGGGCTATCCGCATGAGGCGAGGGCGTTCGCGCACGCAAGTCGCCACTGGTACTGTGCAATGTCGGTGATGCGGATCCAGTGCTGCCTGCTGCACTGGATGGTTCGTTGCGTCGGTGACCTGGAGGTGGAAGTGGTGGCAGACCTCCTTTTCCGAGTCCTTTTAGAATACTGCGCGTTTCCTTGAGAAGGTGGTGTGCGCGGTCGTGTTGCCCACGCGAAACAAGCGTCAATGCGCGTGTCAGCATGTCTGAGGTGAGCAATTCCATGCGTCGCTGCACGACGTGAGGATGAGGTGGGATGGGAGGTGTTGGTGGTCTTCCAGTCGGGCTCTTCTTTGGCCCTGACGGTAGCAGAGTGATGGCGAGTAACGACGGGCGTGGTAAATGTGACAAAGACCCTTCGCGTAGGATGTCACCGTACGTCAGGTCTGCCTGGATCAGCGGCACTTCTTCAACGCTGAGTGTGCGTGAGTCGTCCTGGTCGAGCGGTCCACCGAGAGCCTCAAGGCCAGACACAATCGACTCCCAAGGGTCCTGAGGAAGCTGTTCTGGTGAGCCGGTGTCTGGTGCAATGGCTAGTTGGACCAAAATGTCTCGCTTGTCGCCAAAACGCAGGTCACCCAACGCGGCTTCGGCGTCTCGTCCGGTGGCTCGTTTTGTAATCTGTAGGGCGCCGCTGATCTTGACAAACTTGGCAGGAGAGCCTTCGGGTAGTCGTAGCTTGAGTTTGACGTTTTGATGCGAGGTAGTCTGGAGGGAGCCGAGACAGCCAGCTGCACACTCACGCAGCATCATCCAGTCTTTGACGTACGTGTACGAAGCCTTGGTGCGGGTAGAAAGTTCAATCATGGTATCGGGCTTGTGTGTCAGTCCTAGACCGAAGGAGTGGATGGAGACCCTGGATTACGTGTTAGCAGTGGTTGCGCGGATTTGTGGGAGGAAGGGGCTACGGACTTGGCAGCCTCGGCGCGGGAGATGACAAAGTCGACGCTTTCAGCATCGGAGGTGGAGGAATCGCTGATGAGCAGGATGCTGGAGAGGGGGTTGCTGGACTTGCGCTGCATGAGCAGATCCATGGCGACATTGGCACCGTCGACGACGTCTGCGCGCAGGCTCTTCTGGCCGACGGGGCGGATGGAATCGAGCACCTTGGGCCAGTCTCTCCACGCCTTGCTCGTCATGCCGACGATGGGGACACCACCGCCGCTGGAGCCGAAGGTGACGAGGCCCATGCGGTCGCGCTCGCCCAGGTTGTGGACCAGGAAGCGCAGGGTGTCGCGGAGCAGGTTGATCTTCAAGCCCTGCATGGAGGAGGATACGGGGATGACGACGACAATGTCGACGGGCACGTGGATCGAGGGCGGGGGGCGCGGCTCGGGCACGGCGGCGCGCGGGGCGCTGTACTCGGTCGGGGCGGTCATGGTGGACCTGGCGGCGCCGTAGGACGAGTTGATGGAGGAGAGGCGCTTGGGGCGGCGGTAGTCGTCGTCGTCGGGGCCCGAGTTGTCGTGGTCGTAGTCGGGCAGGCGGGCGGCGGTGGGGAAGTCGAGGCGGATGTCCATGAGGGCGCGGCGCCAGAGGTCGAGCTGGCTGCGGTCGTGGAACTGCAGGTGGAAGGCGGGCAGCTCGGCGACGGAGAGGCTGAGGGTCAGGACGAGGCTGTCGGGCGCGTGCTCGACGTGGTTGAGGTGCTTCTTGATGAGGATGGAGCCCTTGAGGGTGCACTTTGTCTTGGTGAGGGGCGGCGTCTTCTTCTCCTTGACGCAGATGAGCATCTCGGAGAAGAGGTAGCACTCGAGCTCCTGCCACGACTGGCGGTCCTTGCCGACGCGGATGTGGCCATGGAGGCGCAGCTTGCCGAAGCGCGAGAAGTCGAGGCCGTGCCAGTTGTCGACGCGGGCGTGCAGGTCTTCGGTCATGTCATCGAGCAGCGCCGCCGGCTCGTACGGCGGCGCGGGCGACTTGGAGCGCTCGTAATCGCTCTCGGCCACGCTGGCGAGCGGCGGCAGCGGCGGCGGCGCTCGCGGCAGGTCGTCGGGGCTGGGCCGCCACTTGCCCTCGACCACCTCGACGGTGACGAGGCACGTCAGGCTCTGCTGCTGCCGCGACCGGCTCAGCGTGGGGAACTCGCTGCGGACGGTGACGGTGGGCGCGGGGATGGGGCTCCGCACGCCGCCGCGCGGGCTGCTGAGGCTCGTCTCCATAGACTGCACGTCGTAGTCGTGCCGCCGCCCATCGTGCGTCGCGGCATACTCGCTCGACGACGCGAGCCCCGTCGCGCCCGAATCGCTGCGCCCGTGGGCCCGCGACTGCGCCTGTGACAGCGACAGCGACGCGCCCCGCTCGGAGCCGCGGTCGCGACTGTGGCTGCTGTCCCGCTGCCGTGTGTGTGTCGTGGGCGGGTATCGCGCCGACGCGTTGCTTCCGGTGCGCGACCGCCCGTGCTGCTGCTGGTGCTGCTGCTGCTGGTGCTCGTCGTGCGGCCGCTCAGCCTGGCTGTCCCACGGCGTGGGCGTGTTGGCTGCGCTGCGCTGGCTCTCGGCGTGCGGCGGCGGCGCCTCGTGCTGCACCGAACGCACAATCGTCGACAGTTTCTCTGCGCGCACATCAGCCTGCCTGCCCGCCGCCGTCTGCGAGGGCTGCCTACCAAGGTCGAGCACGTTGCCCCCTCTGCTGCTGTCGAGCCCCAGCGTCGCATCGCACGTCGGGCAGTGCTGCGACTCGAACTCGCGGATGTACTCGTAGAAGCACGCCTCGTGCGACACATGGCCGCACGAGAGCTGCAGTATCCGCTCGCCCCGCAGCGTGTACTCGAGGTTCTCCTCACACACGCAGCACTCGCTGCCGATAAAGGTTCGTTCCCGTCGTGTCCGCGTCCGCTCCATGTCCATGACCCCGGCCATGCCTCTGCCCGAGCGAGGCGGCGGTTGCGAGCTGACCAGAGTCGCGTCCGATCGTTGTGTGTGCGACGTCAAGCCTTTCGTCGTGTGACTGCTGCGCGAGTGCGGACGGAGGCCTAGGAAAGACATGAGCGCCCGGAGCTCCACGACACGTCTCAATCGACCAACTCGACTCTCTTCTTGCCTCTCTTGTCCTGTGTGTCGTATCTGTCGCCCAGCTGCCGGAACAGGTAGAGATTCGTATCCAAAGCCTCCTTGGGTGTGCTGTGGGGTGGGTGAGGACGACGGCGTCCAGACAAACAAAGTTCAAAACCGTTCGACATGGAAGGGCCGGGGCTGGGGCGGGCCTCACTTTGGGATCGCCTCAAGCACGTTTCAGCATCCAGAGAGCACACGGAGCAGCGTTGAAGAGCCCGCGGGCTGGGTGGACCTTTAGGTTAGAGCCACCAGGTACCGGCAAGCTGCGTTAGCCGGGGTATTGTGCCCGACGCGATTCGAGCCGTCCAACACGGGCCTGTCTGCGAGGCACTGTGCACAAGGGGAGAATGCGATGCGCCGGCCCGTTAGCTTTCGTAATTCAAACAGCTGCAGCGTCGCCGCCCTTGGTCATCACCCACCATCGCGCAGCACGCCGTCTGGCTTCCATCACACCTGGCCTCCACTACCAGGCCCGACGACTGCAGCATCCCGTTTGCAGCCAAGACTAAGCAGCACCGATGCATGGCTGCACGCTGCACGCTGCACGTACGTCGCGCCATCCCTGCACGGGGGGCGTCGGAGGCACATGGGCCCCTGCCACGACCAACCGGACAGGGCTTGCGTGAATAGGGAGCCTTGGGAGCGACAGCCATGCGCCACCCCGTCAATCATTCGCCCTTACTTTACACGCGATTCAGTCCGTGAGTTGGCCCATGATGGCGGGCCAGAGACCGTTCGCATCGCAAATCCCCAACCTTGCGGTCCGTGACCATGTCGAGCCGAGTAGGGAGACAGCCCACATACCTGCTTGAGCGCTGGCGAGCTGAATCGAATTAGGAGACATGCAGCCTCGATACGTCAGGGGGAACACACATGACAAACGACGCTTCTCTTCCCTAATCTGACGGCCTTCCACCTCGTCCGCTATACCTACTTGTCTGTCCTGTATCTCCTAAATAGGGGACACGCTAGAAGCTCTGCTTGCCTCCTAAACCCATCGTCCACTATCCAGCGTCACGGATTCAGTACCGAGTCAGTCTCTTCCGTCAAGGTTTGCCTGCAGCTGGGATCTCTCGGAAACACACCACTTCTAGAAACCTCCTGTGAATCCTGCCAGGAGCGACTCGCACAAGGGGAACCTTACAGGAACAACCCTTCTCCGCGTGTAATGCGCGGTTAGTCGTCTTCAGTCACGCAAGCGAGCGTCACACTATGTTCGCAGGCGTGTATCTGGAGCTTCTCTTGGCGACCAACTTGCACCGTCGTTGCGGACAGATTTGCAACTTGCTCCTGCCACCCGAACCCTGCACGACCGTCAGTCACAGTTGAGCCGTAGTCAACTTGGTGTATATTCCGGAGCAGCTTGTACAAATTCGCGTCGGACGCACGACGCTGTAGGCATAGCGGTCCCTGGATCTTCCGGCCCCAGGCGGGTCTTTGCGTAATCAGCACATGGCACGCACGTGGATGCTAGAACGTCATCATGAGTTTCCAAGATGCGGCATCTCCCAACTGTTCAACCAGCAACGTCCATCACACACATCAAACCCTCGGATCTACGGCAAGGCAAACTACCCCCATGCACAGCTCTGCACCAAAATGTTTTCGTACCAGGGTTTCACAAACGACCCTTTCTTTCATCTTCTTGCACAGAACAATACGCACATTCGTTACCGGATTGGCCACGCCAACTTCCGCGGTAGATTGCCAATACGTGTGCTCTAACTGCAGGCTCTGTACAGGCTATGCACAAGAATTTTTCGTCACTCGAATTTTCTCCGCCCTTACCAGTTGCAAAGTCTGCATCGCCCTGCCTTTTTAGCCGGCACATACTCGATCTCGCTTCTACGGAGCGCCGTGCGTACACGCGTACGTAAGTACTGACGACGTAAATGAAATCCATAACAATCTTTTGAACCAGCTCCACATATGCCCTGAAGATTCGCTGCATCAACGGATCATCTTGCAGTCACGTTTGACAATGGCTGTCAGTGTGCGCGGTGGATGCGAATAACAGCTGTGACCACCGTGACAGACGCCTCATGCCGCGAACCATTCGACTATCTGCCTTTACGACCTTTGTCGAACGCTGGTTGCCTGACCTGTGAGCTGTCATTGAGCTGTCATATCGTTAAGCCCCCTTTCGGAGCTGTTCATGTACGCATGCCCAATAGTTTCTGCGCAATGGCAAGCTCAACATTGATTTGCTGGTAACTGCCTTCAATGCATTGAAGACTTGACCTCCTACATGCAGCATTAGATTCGCTTATTCAACACTATTACTCGCGGACGACAGCGAAGTCACTCCCTCTCATCTCTTTCCGCTATTGCTGTTATTAGACATATAAACGTGCAACAGTCGTTCTGCTGAACGAAAACACAGCAGTTCAATCGCTCCACAATCTCCGTTCCTCATCTTCTGTTGTCTTTCGGAGCGACCCTGCCCCACGGTCGACGTGTAGTGATGCGACTCATGGAGCTCACTAGTTTTGCGACGGTCTTAAACACCACACCACTACGGAAGCCACCTCGTCAAACTCAAGATTAACGGGCTTTTGCGCCGAGATTTAAGCGACAAGATTCTATGAATGGATTCTTGATGATCATGCTCGCTCCTTCCCGTCTCTCGCCTTGTTTTCCGACTCCACTACTTCTAGAAGATCCCCTTTTTCGGATGAATTCCTAGACAGCCATCTCATAGCGTCTTACAGCAAATTTGTCACACACCATAGCTCTCATGCGAGAAAGATGACGACACTGGAAGAGGATGAGAGTTGGGTACGTACTTGAAGCTATCCACTGTTACTGAAGACACCTATGGCGCCCGCATGAGCGGCCAGTGGGAGGTCCGAATACGTGGTATAGTCTCAAGACAGCAGGGAAACTTACGACAGTATATAAAGTATGTGCCCGTCGTTTTCCATGTGCATTACCGGAATAACGTCGGTCGGAGGTGTGCATAATGTAGCTCGCATCGCCTGAGAGCCGCTACTAATGCGCCTGGGTACCTTCCCCAGATCCTCCAGCAGCTTAGTTATTGACCGCATCCACAACATCGTCCACCCACACATAATGGTTCACGGCTCCGTTGCGAACGCCAATGCGTAGGTCATGTATCCGTGCAGCTTGGAACAACAAGTAAGCTAATGATGCCGACCACCTCAGTGCGGAGCGCGTAGATTTCAGCTAGTGCCCCATGTTGGTTCCCCTGCACCATTAGGTAGCTATTGGGTACACGTACTTGACGATCGTCCATGGCAATGGGCGGAACATCTAGCTCGGCATGTGCTCGCGGAACCTGCTCCGCCTCGTTCGCCCGTCCCTGTCAAGGTTAGAAGCAACACCATCACACTTATGCCCAACGACCCTAACTGCACACTACGCATCAGGTGACGTACGCTGATACGGTCTACGGGTCCCTGTTTTGGTGTTTCAGCTCTACGTCAACAGGAGCTGACAATACACAGTACGATTGATTTGCATCAGATCAGATCCGGATGATCAGCACTGGAACGACGTCCGAGCTCTGCGATTGGCAGGCACGTCGTGTGCGCGCCATCAAAAAGGTTTCAGCCTACTGCTACATAAATACACTATTCACAGGACATATGCGGCATACATCGTAGTATCACACTTGATGCCCTTGGACCTACCTAGGCACGGAGCCAATGGCGTAATACCAGCTCATCCGATGAGTGACGATGGGAGCAATACCATCAGCTGCCAAGGTGATGACGTTAGCGCTAGGCGAGAAGACATTCCACCAGCAAACTACACAGTGCATGCATCAAGAAAGCGACGAGCAGACCAGCCTCTTTGCTAAATATCGGTCTCGCTGTTTATTTGTAACTCACGGGTGTGAACACGGGAACAGAAGCGCACCTGGGCTTGAGGCATTCATGCCGTCCCTTGACGGCGTTGCATGCTAACAAAGTGCTTGCTAGCCCCGGTACTTCTCTACCGTGTTCAACCCCTACCCATCTACAGAATATCGGTGCGCATTGATGCGGTCAAGCAAGGATCGGAAGCTGCAGATATATGCACACTCACGGCCAGTGCATCCAGATAAACTGTGAACTGGGCGATCGTCGGAGCCAATCGTTATGGGTGTCGCATTGAGCATAAAATGCAGGCGTTTGAATATGGCTTCTATGAGTCTTTCACAGTTTAACTTCCGTACAAATCGACATGGTCGCAGTAATAGACGCGTGCATACCCAAGATCGACGGTCGGATGCGTTTGCGCTATATAGATAGCCGACCCATGGAGCATACTCTAAAGCACCAGTTCGGTGCGTACTGGAAATAGCATCATCGTCGCGATATATTAGATTTTCCTTCCGATCGGACCAGCGAGTGAAACGGCCTAGGTCTTCAGCGCAGTAGGAAGCCGAACCACTCGGATGCTAGCCTGTCGATCTGAATCGTCGCATCGAGTGAACTCGGAGCACCCCATGGGCTGCTACTGGTATCACTTCGAACAAACGCGGACGATTTCCCGGTCGCATGCAGGGTCTACACAATACTCATGTACACATAAAACGAGCGGTAGATTGGCGAGCGCGATGCTGGGTCTAGAGCTAGGCTGAAGATTATATAAGCTGGTGAGTTATTACCCCATGCATGACGTTATTCCTGAGTAAACCCTCTCGAACGGAAGAGAAGATGGAGGGAATAGGCGGCTCGATCAGAACGGACGGTGGCCCCTACATCGCTAACCTACCTATGGTATCACGATGCCTGGGGACACTCGCGGCAACAGCGAGATCTACTGTTCCTACACTCGTGAATCAAGCCAAGAGTTTATACCGCATTTCTGACTGCGTTTAAATATTAAAGGTCGCACGTCTCGGACAAACATCATGTTCACTACGACTCAATCCATCAATTTCCTGTCATATGACATGTAGCTAGAGTATCGACAGCTTGGTACGTACGGTTCGCGACAGCTACTTCCCATGTTGTATAGAAGAAGTACCAACGAACCGTAGGCATTGATAAAGGCGTAATAATCATACGGGATGTGCATCGATGCTTCTAGGCCATTGTCAAACAGTGTACATGATCAGCTTTTCCAAATCCGATTACGTGAACATGTGTACTATTTATGAGTCTTCCCAAGAGAACTGTAGGTTTTACTTGCTCAATATTGCTTCTCCAGTACATCTATCATTTCGCAATGTCTTGAATCACTTCTTCAAGTCGTACTCATCAAGATTCGGACGTTTCCACGCTTCCTACACAAAGTTGCAACCCATACAAGAAGGGTACCAAGGAAATTCCAAGGTACACTTGTATCACTACTTCTTCCCAGACACTCAGGGGTTCGCACTTGGCCCCAGCCTGTTATGACTCAGCAACCTACGCAAACTCTTCACCTCCGTAGTCACATCGACACGCCAACCTCGCGCCCAAGAACGGTCGAGAGGGTCAGTAGACCCTAGCAACTTCAACGTCTTAGGCGGTACCGGGCAAATGTCTTATTCGAAAGCCTAGAAAGCCGTTGCGCAACGTCGCGGCTCCCTCCGCCTCTACTTGCCAAGCCAGATGGAGCCGCAACCGTCGTGGTTTACGATGACGACGACTCGGACGTGAGATGGCAGTCGCCATGCTGGGGACTTCCGTCAGTGGGTGGATAATCGAACGGGAGATGGCATTTGCCATAAACGTCTCTCCATGACTTGCTGTACCGAAGATCCTTATTCCCTTTTCGTGTCGATCTCGCCTATACTTTCTAGTGATGACATACAGACGGGGCGGCAGTACGGCCTCTTGACCCGTTCGGCTCGAGGAGGACTGCGTATATTCCTGCTCGCAATGCAATACGGGTACAAGACTACGAATAGAAGAGTATGCGAGTCGGTCATAACAAACAGAAAGCAATTGCACGACCACACACCTTTTGGAAGTCTATGTGTCTTGTGCGAGGTTGCCATATTGTCTCACTGTGGTGGACGCAGATGCGTTGATCATCATGGGGGAGGGGCGTAGGGCAATCGCAATGAAGCAGCCGAAGATCGCAATCCGCAGCGCAGTTGGGCAGAGGAAGAAGGTTTACCCTTGAAGACGCGCATTCGTGTCCATGGAGACTGATCAGCAAAGGACCCGCAGGCTAGGCGGTCAAAGCTTGTCCGGGTATGCACCGCCTCATGGCCCTGCGTGTCTTGCAAAAACCCGAAGGCTTGAGTGTGGCTCAAGACCATTCAGGAGAGGCTCTGCACCAAAGTGAAAGTTGGGGTAAATACGTGAGAATGTGAATTGAGGATAGGTATAGGAGACAATTCCCTGCAGACGCTGACAAACAAGCCGGGCGACTCGGGTTACAAGCAACCGAATCCGGGGTACAAAGACACGACACGCCAAGTAGGTCAAACTGTGCCGTCACTCGTCGACATCAACTCTCAGCCGTGCTACCGTCGCAATACATGTAGTCATTCCACCTCGCAACTTCAGAGGCTTACTTCTGCATCATGAGCTGGACGAACTCGTTGTCTGGATTGTGTTAGAGCGACACGTGTGATGGCAGCAAACAGGACGTACAGTCAATTCGGCCGTCGCCGTCCTGGTCGGCCTCCCGGATCATCTCGTCAACCTCGTCATCGGTCAATTTCTCGCCGATAGAAGTCATGACGTGGCGCAGCTCGGCGGCGGAGATGAAGCCGTTGTTGTCGCGGTCGAAGACCTTGAAGGCCTCCCGGATCTCCTCCTCGGAGTCGGTGTCCTTCATCTTGCGGGCCATCATGGTCAGGAATTCTGCACGAGGTTAGAGCGGGGGTGTGGCAGAAGTGGGAGGGAGAGGTGCCTGGGAAGTCAATGGTGCCGTTGTTGTCGGCATCCACCTCGTTGATCATGTCCTGGAGCTCAGACTCGCTGGGATTTTGGCCGAGCGAGCGCATGACGGTGCCCAGCTCCTTGGTGGTGATTTGGCCTATGAGGCATCATCGTCAGCGGGGTCAAACTCGGGTGTCTAGTGCGGAGTGCGGTTGCGTGGGCAGGAACGAGGGCGCTCCCAGGGGGGCAAGGTGTGGGTGGTGCAGGCGACGGAGAGTACTGACCATCGCCGTCCTTGTCCTGCATCGCAAGGTGGTTAGCTGGTGTTGGGTGGCAGGCAGGGCTGGGCGGCCACTTACAAACAGAGAGAAGGCCTCCTTGAACTCGGAGACCTGCTCCTCGGTGAGAGAATCGGCCTAGAGGGCAGTGTTAGCAATGCGCCGGGCTGGGGGCGGGCGTGCGGTCGTCGTGTTTTGCAGGGCGGGGTATGTGCGAGGGCGCGCGGGCGGGCGGGGCTACACACCATGTTGTCTCTGGGTGGTGGGTGGTGGGTGCGAGGGTGAAGGGTGCTGGGCTGCTGGGCGACGATGGGCTGGGGCGGTGGATAGAGCAGAGGCGCAGGTGTGGTGTGAAGGAGGGTCCCGTAGTGTTTGCGGCTGGGCAAGATGGGCTGGAGTGGAGCAGGCTGTCAGACGGCCGTCTGTTGGGGAGCTGGCCTAGCGTCGCCCAGAGCGGGAAGGCGGCTCCCTCGCCGGCGCACCGCACCTCAGCCGCCGACACGCCTGCGAAGCGGCCGTCACTCACAGTCTGGCCGTCCTCTCAGGCTGACCCTCGCCAGCCCAGCATGTGGCGGGACCGAACCAACCTCTTCATATCCTACCGCCAGTCCTACGCCCACCACCCCCAGCAGAAGACGCGCCATGCCCGCCCGCGCTCCAATGGCCTGGGCGACAGCACGCGCGTGTGCGAGGAGCGCCAGGGCCTCATGTCCAGCGGCGCCTACCACGACGACGGCGACGCCGTGATTGAGATGGACCTGCTGCCTCCGCGCTGGCTCGACGTGCAGGACGAAATCACCCAGCACCTCGCCGACATCGCCACGCAGACACGCAAGCTCGACCAGCTGCACCAGAAGCACGTGCTGCCTGGCTTCGATGACGAAGACGTCAAGAGGCGCGAGGAGCGCGACATTGAGCATCTCACCCAGGCCATCACGCGCCTCTTCCAAAAGTGCCAGCAAGCCCTCAAGCGCATCGACGCCATGGTCCGCGACGCAAAACAGCAGGGCAGCATCGCCCAGGGCGAAGACGCCATGGCCCAGAACCTCAAAATCGCACTGGCAACCCGCGTTGGCCATGTCAGTGCCATGTTCCGCAAGAAGCAGGCTGCCTACCTCAAGAGTGAGACAACCCCCGCCTCACAGCCCTGGCTATGCTAACAGTCTGTCGAGAACTACGCGACCTTGGCGGCTTCACCTCGCCCTTCCGCGTTGCAACACCCGTCCAAAACCCCTACAACGACCCTGCCTTGCAAGAGTCGGACGCCGATCGCTCCTTCTCCCAGTCCACTCTCCTCCAGACAAAGCAACAGCGCATGCGCCACGACCCCAATCAAGCAATCATTGCTCAGCGCGAGCGCGAAATCGAAGACATCGCCCAAGGCATCATCGAGCTAGCAAACATCTTCCAAGAGCTGCAGACCATGGTCATCGATCAGGGCAGCATGCTCGATCGCATAGATTACAATGTAGAGAACATGTCGCGAGACGTCAAAGAAGCCGACAAGGAGCTCAACGTCGCCTCTGGATACCAGAAGCGCACCATCAAGAGGAAGATTATGCTACTGCTAGCCATCTTGATCGCAGCTGTTTTCATACTACTGTCGCTCAAATTGGGCAGGAAAGGAGCAAATAATACGCCCGCCGCTCCACCAGTACCTGACGTTCCGCCCGCCATGGCCATGGCAATGGGATACAGACGACAATCAACAAGCACGCGCACAAGTCGCATATGGCATCGCAGGAGGCGGCGCTTGTGGCAGGGGACGAGAAGCGACCCACTAGATAAATACATGTCAAGCTGAGCTCTCCCATATACTATTTCCAATCATCTTCTCACTTCACATCAGACTACACGCTCAACAGCTACCTCTACTTCCAAGTAATCAGGCATCAGATTTGCTGCAGGATAGAGTGCAGCGGTGGGCGAGGGCGGCGTAAGCATCGCTATCGGGGTGGCGCAGGCGGGTGCAACGGTGAGCCCCACAGCTGCATGGGCGTTGGGTCAGAACCAGACTGCGGTTTAGGCACCACCATGTCAGACTGCACAATGCAAGGCCCCATAGTCTCAGAACTCAAAAGTGTAAGTCGCGTAGATTCAACTCGGTGCGTGTTGCGAGAGTGGACGTAAATAGCCAATAATGGTGGTACCTCGGCTCGGTTGCTCTTCTACGCCAAGGTCGTGAATTCAACTCGTGCTATTAAACGTGCATTCCTGGGATGGACTTTTATATCATTACCAATTGACGTCTCTGTGTTCTCTGGCTCAGCTGATGAAGCAACCTGCTCGCTCTATGGCCGTATCATTACTAGCAAATCGTACGTGAATTACGAGGAAGCGTGTTCTTTCGAGGCTGTGTTTCGAAGACCTGCTCTAGAGAAGGTCGTCGCGTCGTTGACAATTAGCTAACAAGACGCAATGTAGTATACATCTCTGCCTAGGCGTCTATATACCTCATCATACCAGCTTCCTTGTTCACACGCAGCAATGGAGCCATCAACCTCTCCACCCGTTGCAGACATGGTAACACCGCTATCCGATTTTCAAAAGATAGGTCACAACACATATCTCTGGACATCATCATCATACCTATCCCAACTCGCAGAGCAAACTCCGCTCATCCTACTCTTCACTTGGAACGCTGCGGCCGCAAAGCACATCGCCAAATACACACTTGCCTACCAGAAGCTTTTCCCAACATCCCGCATCCTGCTGGTACGATGCTTCACCCCAGACATGTTCCGCCGTACCTCGTCCTACGCCACTTTGCTCGAGCCAACAACAGATCTTGTAGCCGAACATACCGCTTCAGGAGGACGCATCCTTGTCCATAGTTTCTCAAACGGCGGCGGGAATCAAGTCAATGAATTTGCAAAAGCATGGAAGAAGAAGTATGGAACAGTGCTACCAATGCAAGCACAGATTCTCGATTCCAGTCCGACCAAAGGCCCGTGGATGCAGAGCCATGCAGCCATTTCCGCGTCCCTTCCCAGAAACACGTTTTGGGGTTGGTTTGGTGGGGCGCTGGTTCATCTTCTCCTTGTCCTCACATTTATTGCAGACAAGACTACGGGAAGGGAGAATATGATGGTAGTTCTCTGCCGAGAACTGAACGATGAATCGGTGTTTGATACCAATGTACCGCGTCTGTATTTGTATAGTCGTTCGGATACGATGGTTCGGTTTGAGGAGGCAGATGAGCACGCTGATCTTGCCAAGGCAAAGGGATGGGATGTCACAAAGGTGCAGTTTGAGAAAAGTCCGCACTGTGGTCATATCAGGGAGGACGAGAACAAATATTGGGCAGCGGTTATGGAAGCTTGGAAGAAGGGGCCGAGGAGTGGTAACATGTCTACTTGATCTAGATACCAGCGTAACGCAGTCCTCATCTTCCTTGTGTTTATTCTAAGCGGAATCTGGTATGTTGCGTCTTGGTACGTCTACAATCGAGCTGCCACCAGACTCAGATATATGTTCCACAGTAAACCGCAGAAGCTGAGGAAGACAATACGACGCTCGACAGGGATGAAGGTGGTGCTAAAGAAGTTGGCAATCGGCCAGACCTTGTACGAATCGAAGATGAGACCGAAGAGCTCCTGTTTTAAGTATTAGCACTGCACACAGCAGCCCTTCGGCAGAGGGCCTACTTACGTTTCTGAAGTCCTGCCCAATCATCGCAACTGTCTTGCCCTTCATGAGACCAATCAGAATCAGGAACATTGACTGGTTCAGTAGCGCGCCCATGGTTATGCACTGTATCTCGCGAGTAAGCTTTAATCCGTCACCACAATTGGAGCATAGGCCACTCACGTCCGTAAACCACTTCTTGAAAATATTCCACCAGTTCCTCACTCTAACCTCTTCTTCCACAATGCCCTTTCCTTCTCCATCACCTCTCAGCATTATGCCCTTCTCCTCTTCACCTTCGCCTACAGCCCTTGTTTGCTTGACGGTCTTCCAGCCCGGAAACGCGCGCTCGAGCCAATTCTGCCAGTGGTAGTTGATGGGCGCGGTGAGTACGACCATGATGGCGAACTGGGTAAAGAGGACGCGGTCGAAGACGAAGGGCTTAGATTCGTTCCATGCTTTCAAGCGTTGCGCGATGACGTTGCTGCATGAGTCTATGGCGAGAGCGGAAAGACAGGCTACCGCGATGGGAGGTAGCTTCATCGTGGCGAAGAAGGTATCTTGGACCGCGAGGAAAGCCGGCGGAGAGTCGCTGTCTAGGTAGTTGATGAGGATGGTGGGGATCAGGTCGCAGGACCGATTGCGAGATGCAGATCAGCGAGGCCAAGTAAGCATCGCAGTACGCGGGCGTTTCGGCGAGGCGCTCACGGACGGTTTCGTGGCAGGGTGGTTGTAGTGGTGGAAAACCAACAAAAGTCAATCGGAGTGCGGCATGGCCATCTGCTTCGGCTGCGCCGTTGCAATGCCACTCCACATTGGTTGGTGTTGCTACCTACTGCGCTTGTCGGGGCATTGGCGCTTGAATCAGACGGTGGCTTGATACGCGTCACAAATGACTCGGCAGCACGCTTATCGCTCTCTCAGCCTTTACGAGGCCTTTGCCGCGGTTTTGTCACTTACTTAACTTCTCGATTTCCTGGTAGGAGAGGACCTGGAGCTTCATACCTCCCAATATTAAGCCGCGCACGAGTGGCCGAGTTGTGGCAGCAGCCCACGGAGCCCTGGACAGGCTGCTTCTTGAGAAATTTTGGTGGCGCACACGCTGCACACCTATGACAACGCTCGGCCGAACAGGAGGCACATGAAATCTGCAGAGATCGTAAATGAGGCAGGACAACATAAGCCAACAGTTTTGGAATAAGGAGCCGAGATGAATTGGAATACCTAACACATCTCGCCTTTTACGCTTGATAGGTTAAGCAAATACCAGACATTAACGAGTTCATGATCGCATCCAGAGTAGCCTCATGCAGTCCCTGAATCTATTGCAATCTCTAAAGCAATGGGCCGTTATGAATTACAGGCTGTGATAGACAATATTGTGTATGGGGTGACAACAAGCTGTTGATGTGTAATTGAGTCTGTATCTACACACGCCCGCATGCCCCGCAAAAAAATCGCAAGGTGAGAGAATACACTTCAGGCTAAAAGCTTGTCTTGTCCAATAAAACCAAAAGAAGAGTTAACAGATAGAGCGAACTATGCAGAGAGCTACTTGCAAGCACAACCTGCTGCATGTATACCTTCTTGACTCGAATCTTGGCGTAAGTAGCCAGGGTTCAACAATAGTTTGTATATAGATCGCAAGGGGAAGACCTGAAATGTATGAATAAAGTAGAAGACATCAAGTCTGTTCAAGAACCCAAATCACATGCAATTTAGGCTTCCAAGCAGTAACTAAATAGCCACGTGTCAGAGCAAGAACGCGATTGCGTAGAATCCAAATAGTACTCCGAAACCGAAACTCTTTTCAACCCGCAACGTAATCTCATATTACTCTACTGTTTCTTTTTCTTCTCGTTTCTGTTGGTGTTCACTCGTGGCACTCCCCGGCTAGAACCGTGCGCATGGAACAAGCCGACCAAACTCCGTTTAAATCCACCAACGATGACATAGCGCTATACATCATCATTGCTCAGATAACGTCACCGCATAACCAGCTCACCAGTTAACATGCTAAACAGATCTGTAGTCACGTTCGAAAACAAAGCGTAATGTGGGGTTCGATCTGTGTGCATGAACTGGAGATCTACCGAGGCTCAGTAATCGAAGGTGGGTAGACGGCATCGGCGAGCGTGTTGCGCCGTCGTACACCGGTGCTGTCTCTTCTTTCGTTAGTTAGGTACAAGCCATCGTTTTTGCCTCACATCTGTGTCTGTACTCTGCTCCCAAGAAACAACATCTTTCAAGAATTACCACCATCATGTCAAACAAAGCAGCATGGATCCCAGAAGCAAAGGGCCAGCTCCAGGTCAAGGAAGCTCCCATGCCAAAGGCAGGCAAGGGCGAGGTTGTTATTAAGAACCACGCCGTTGCCGTTAACCCCGTAGATTGTGAGTATCTGCATTTTCTAGTAGGAATGAGTTTGCTAATTAGAGCAGGGAAAATCCAGGACTACGGCATCTTCCTGCAAAAGTATCCCAACGTCTGTGGTACTGACGTCGCTGGTGAGGTGCACGAAGTTGGCGAGGGCGTTACACACGTTACCAAGGGCGACCGGGTGCTAGGGTTCGTCTTCCGCCTTCAACCTTGAGAGCTTCCGCGGGGCTGTGAACTAACAGCATGGTACAGACACGCGTTCTCACTCGTGACTAACGACCCCGCGCACGGTGGATTTCAGCTCTACACTGCTTGCAACGCGCTCGTCGTATCGAAGATTCCATCGCACATGACGTTCGCCGAGGCCTCGGTGCTACCTCTTGCCGTCTCCACTGCCGCCGCATGCCTCTTCAAGAAGGAGACCCTCGCGTTACCCTTGCCATCCTCCAACCCCTCTTCTACGGGCAAATCAGTGTTGGTATGGGGCGGCTCGAGCAGCGTTGGAGCGACTGCAATTCAGCTAGCCGCGGGTGCCGGTGTAAAGGTCGTCAGCGTAGCGAGCAAGCACAACCTAGAGAAGCTCAAAGGCCTGGGCGCAACAGCAGCCTTTGACTACAAGGACCCCAAGGTCGCCCACGACATCATCGCTGCTCTCGAAGGCACGGAATTTGCGGGTGTTTGTGACGCCATTGGTACACCGGATGCTGCGGCTGCCTGGGCACCAGTATACGAGAAGCTCGGTGGACGTTATGGCTCTGTGCTGCCTGATGCAGAGGGCCTTCCAAAAGGTATCGAGGGCACAAGCGTCTTCGGTCCAAGTGTAGCGCTGGCGGACAAGTACGTCGGTGACGTTGTCTGGGCTCGGTGGGTGCCAGAGGCGCTGGAAAGGGGTACACTAAAAGCTGTGTAAGTATCTATGTACCAAGTGCGTGTGAGGCATACACTGACTTCGTGCACGTACCTTTAGCCCAGAACCACTGGTAGTTGGAAAGGGACTCGACGCTGTGGCGGAGGGCTACAAGAAGCAGAAGGAGGGTGTCAGCTTTCGCAAGGTTGTGATTGAGTTGTGAGCCCTATCGGAACACTAGCCCACACAACGAACATGTGATAACAACATGTCGAAACTGACGCGGGGCATAGCTCTGAGTGATTGTGTCCAGGCAGTTCCTCTAGAAGCCACGTCCGGCATTACAAGCACATGCATGCGCTGAACATCAACAAGTTTCTGCGGCCCCGGCGAAACATAACCCCGGTCGGGTCCACTTAAAAGTTTTTAGCTTCCTGCACTCTGCTTCAGTTCACGTGCTTCTTGTTCTTCTTCTTCTGCAGCTGCAAGCGTATCCAGCGCTCGCCCCTGTGTCGCATGCTCATTGACACCAGTTTCTCTGCTTTGAGCACTTGCTCTTGTAAGTACTACTGCTCTCCCAACTTCCCATCCCTGCACCATGATGAAAAGCATTCCACATTCGCAGTTTCCACGCTAGCCATCAATCGAACCTACTTTAGATGGTCAATGAGCGCGAATACCTTCCTTGGATGTCTGATTTGCATTTCAACCTCACATTACACTTCTGCTTGTTTTCGACAGCTTTCGCTGACTCTTAACAGGCCACCTAGACTCCGCCATCGTTTAGCATTCATGCTGCTATGACCAACATGTATGCAGCTCTGTACGTTACCCAATTAGCAGTGCTCACTACACGATCGTACATAGTTGGAGTTTTGACTAGTTCATTCAATACTCATATACAATTAACACCAAGAATACCTATACTTTGCCACTTTCTCTTGATGGTGTTCCACCATACTAATGCACATTGTCTGCCAGAGCTTCGTTCCATCTTTGCTGGGGTATAACAGTTGCTTCGCACTACAAGCTCGATCGCTTAGAGCATGAAGAAGGTGAACAGACCCGTCATACCCGCGAACACAGCGCTGCCAGCGAGATGGGACGCAGCACCTGTTGCTGAAGAAGGTGAAGGTGACTCGGATGTTGAAGTACCGTTTTCGTTGAGCTTACCACCAGTGCCGGCGGTTGATGTAGGCGATACGTTTTCGGTGGCCTTCTCAGAAGCGTTCTTGAATGCATCAAGAGTGTTGGGACCAGACGCCCTAGACAATGTCAGTGAAAGCAAGCGACTACAAGATAAGCGGAAAACTTACGGGGGGTTGATAACACCGACCATGCCATTCTGGCAATGCATGCCCTGAGAGCAGTAAAACCAGACGGGAGCTGAAGCATTCTTGACCTCATAGGTGAAGGTTGTGCTGGCGACGCTCTCCATATCAGATGTCGGAACAAAACCGGAGAAGAAGCCACCGTCCATAGGCTTTAAATTTGGACGTACGAAGTCAGTGTATGTCCCACACGCAGTTCGTATATGGAGAATCTTACCTGGCAAGGGTTGGCGAAGGTAGCCTGAGCGACGGAGTGGTTCTTGGGCCAGAACGAGAAGGTGACAGTGTCGCCCTCAGCGGCCTTGAGGCTGTCTGGCTTGAAGACAAGATCGCCAGCCTTGTTACCGACAATGACCTTGTGATCCATTGCGAAGGTAGCGCTGGCCATGGCCGAAGCAGCGAAGATGGTTGAGAAATGCATTATGGTTTGTTTGTTGGTAAAGAGACTAGCTCGTTTGGGAATTAAGAAAATGCGGGTAGAAACGAAGGCTGTCTTGGTGTGTAATTGGTAGTGGGAAGAGAAGAACGTGGACCTGCCTGCCGAGCCAAATGAGCACATTTGCGTCCATTATATAGTATATAGAGAAACAGTTGCCGCCTGTTGAGCGGATCAATCGGTATACGCATGCCATGCCATAACACCTTCGAGACTTCAGGCGTCGCGAAGGCACGCTTTCTTGACGCCTGAACGCTTGAAGCGAGATCTGGGGAAACAGGGCGGTCAACGTGTCACAATGCAGAGGTCTGCTACTGGCTATGTTTGCCATGGGCGCCTGTATTGAGCCACTTGCCGCTCGGGTATGGCTGTTTCGAGCCTGAGGCCGATCCTGTGGCTGTCCAGGAGCTAAGACCAGACCCTTATTTCCATGGCAAATGCGTTTCTGGCCAAGGGATGAAACTCGCTGTTGGTCGTTGATGGAACGCGAGATGTTTTGGAGAGCGTGCACGGAAGTCGTGCGCTATTTCCGCCCTGTCATCTCACCCGTGACATGCGTGGATCCATAGCGACTGCCGTGACAGTGGACACCTACCATCGCGATATCTGGAGCGTAGGTAGCTAACAAGCCGTTGGCTCCGCTTTGAGAAATTCTCCGTCACCCGAAAGACTAGCGCAACAAGCAACAACGTCAACAGCTTCCAGTGCTGCACTCGGCGCTGCCACACATTTTCCGAACGGCCAGATCTCATGACATACCACCGAGTTTCCTCGGCACCTTCCTCCGTTGCGCAAAGCGTGGCGACCGTTCCAAGGCTCTATCTGCACGTGGTTGCTTCGTGCCTTCGGAAGTCAAAGCGTCCACGGGCCTGGTATACCGAATGAACCGACGCTTTGTTCCGCGGCTGTGTTCCAAGGTCAAGGCTCCGCTCTCACGAGATCGCAGCTCCCAGGGAGAACATTCTGGTCGAACTTCAATCGAAAAACGCTACGGTTGTATCTCGTGTCGTGAATGCCGAAATGGGGGTCTGCATGGGCGGTGAATCGACGCTTCCAAGGTTCATCTGCTGACCAAGGTAATCGTTGCTGGTGTGAGCGCTACCCTAACGGACAGCTAACTCGACGACGTCCTCCCCTGAGCAACAACAATTACTGCATCGTGTGTGACGCTCTGACGGTGGTAGTCAGATTCCGTGTTCGTCGACGTGGCTTTGGCTGCCGCCACTTCCGAGACTATACGTGCGTCGCCTTCAGACCCCGTCCGGTCACGACATCATACCTAAATCTCGTGAGATGTATCGTGCACGCGTGCCGGTGGGGTGCAGCATCGTTTTATTGATCGCTGTCCGTGGCTACTTATTATGGCACATTGAATGCAACCATCCGTATCTCCGGGCCTTTTCCTCGTCTACTGGACCGTTTATAGCTAGTGAAAGCCTCTCCCGCTGCTAGCGTGCCAAAAATATCGCAACTCTCCGCATTAATTCTCGTGTCTTTTGGCGCTATAAGCTTATCTGTGCTAACCTACACCAAACGCCGCTATTCCATGGTCATCTGCTTTGACCGCTGAAGCTAGTGCTGTCGAAATAGTAAGTCATTCCGGGATGTCGCTCGCGTTCGCGCTTGGGCACCCTGTAAAGATTGCCATTGTGACGAAAGACGAGGTGGAAGCCTCGGATCGTAGAGTGGAGGCTTCGACATGGCGGATGGTATAAATGGCAATGTACTCGCAACTGCAAGACACGCATCATCAGTAACCAGCCCTCCGACTTCCAAACCTCCATTCTCCAAGCCTCTACCCATCTACCAACAAATCATGCAGTTCTCCAGCATCACCTCAGCGGCAATCCTTGGTTTTGCCAGTCTGGCTTCGGCCATCACTGTCAGCTACGATACTGGCTACGATGACGGCAGCCGCGCCTTGACCTCGCTCGCCTGCTCGGACGGCTCCAACGGCCTCATCACAAAGTACAACTGGCAAACTCAAGCCAACGTTGCTGGTTTCCCTAAAATCGGTGGATATATGGGTGTTGCTGGATGGAACAGCCCACAGGTACGTACACTTACTACATTTCCTCATCTTCATTGTCTAACAATACATACTAGTGTGGTACATGCTACGGCGTTACCTACAACGGAAAGACCATCTACGTTCTCGCCGTCGACCATGCTGCTCAAGGCTTCAACCTCGCCAAGGCAGCCATGGACGAGCTTACAAACGGCCAGGCTGCGGCTCTGGGACGTATCGATGCCCAGTACGCTCAGGTCGCTACTAGTAACTGCGGGTTATAAGCACTGCGCTCTACTGCAAACGATGATGATTGGAGAGGGAGGATCACGAGAAACATCCGATAATGTGTATTTACAGGATTCCGGATGAGGTATTGCATAGCATAGCGTTCCTTATTTGCATGCGGTGGCGTTTGTACATACATTCCTTACTTAATTCATAGTCCATATAGGATGCAGGTCTGCTTGCCATAAAGAGAGGCGTTATTTATCTGTTGATGTAAATGTCTACCATTGCCGGCCTTAATGACGCCAGAGTCCACAAAGTCTTCACACTTTTTGTGAGCTTCTTGATCATCCTCCCTCCTCCCCTTCACTGTGCGAGTCGCAGCCATGCAGCTGCGGGGTAGGATAAGCCCAAGTTTACTCTTTTCGGCATAGCTCTTGTGAATAGTACGTGTTCAGGAGATTCTACACCTTCGCTGATGACTAACCTTTCTATACGCTCTCCTCTTCTATCTTGCGTGTATACCTAGTCGTGATCGACAAATCACAAGACCGTTGCGTATATGGAAAGTATGAGATGACGAGGAGATTGCAGGGGTGTGGAAAGTTCGGATAAGGAGATGCAACAAATGTTTGAGGTTGTTGAGAAGGCTATGGAAGGCTGGTCGTTATTACGCTTTCGGTGGACACTGGTAGAGGGGAGTTACCAGATTCGCCGGCTTTGTTATCCCAATTTCTTCTTCTCGGATCTATAGCCTTCTTAATGAAAGGCTGCAGTGATGGTGGCGGGCAATGCTAGCCTACATTGCGGAGACGGTTGCATAGATTGAATGTGCGTGACATTGGCACTGACATCTATTCATTGTTTCTATCTACTTACATGCATCCTAATTTCTCCATGAGATCTAAAGGCTTGTTGGTATATCGCTATTCGCAAAGGAGGGCCATCTACGCGATGACCAAAAGACTTTTGTTGTGGAAACGAAATGTACATGTCCCAAGAGTATCGAGGCTACGCCCGCATAGCCAAGCGCTCGTGGCCTGCTATTAGAAAAGGTTGTGTTAAAAAACCCGAGGGGCGATTTGTGATCAAGCGTCCTCGAGACAGCACTTGTTTAACGAGGTGTTGAAGCAAGTAATCGACCAAGACTGCCACTAGCGAATGATGGCTCAGGAACTGGTGACTTGGCGTAGAAGATCTCGCCTTCAATTGTACTAGCAGACGTCCTTGATATGGAAGCCGCCGATTTGTGCGAATAGGACTTTGGACTCGATGGAGCCGTCACTGGGGTAACGAGGTCAATTGATTTGGCTCCGTAAGACCCACTATGCGACGGCTTAGTCCTGGGTGGAAGAGGTCGCGTAGTGGCGGGCGTGTATGGCAGCGAGTAGCTCACTGACGAGGCTGGGGTGTGTGACAGCGAGGGGGCGGCGCTAAAGCTGATTTGTGAAGTAGAGCTACGGCTGTAGCGCGGTCGAACGGTATCGGGGAAGTAGGCAGGCGATTGGAATTTGCGGAGATATTTTGATGCCTCCGAGTCGAAACGCTGACACCGGTCGACGCTGTTATCGTCTGACGAGATGTCGGAGAAGGCACATGACGAGCGTTTTGACTCAGGCTGAGTGGGGGAGCGCTGAGGTACAATGTCGCGAAAGGCAAACTCGTCGAACGTGAAGTTGGCAAATGGCGTAGTTGGCGGTAAGTAATGATCGTATGAATAGGTAAGGCTCTTCTCGGTGTCCTTTTTCTTGCAGCTACGTGTGCATGTCAGTAGGTGGCCTGTGCATCATAGAGTGGGTGTGGGCCATACCTTTCCGAGCAATAGAGCACAGAGTTACTGGGAACAATAATTTGCTTCTCGCAGACGGTGCTGCAACACAAGATTAGTGCGCAGTCGCGAGGACTCGGATGACGACAACATACCAGTAGTTCAAAAAACTCACGGCCATTGAGTCCTCGTCCTCGTCGGATGCAGTCTCTTTGTAATGAACGGCTTTGGAGGCGGCTTTGGTGCCGTGGGACTGGGTCCGCTTTGACAGAGGCCTAGAGGGCCGTGCGTGCGCTGGCTGCGACTTTTTGGATTGATGAGACGGGTGACGAACGTGATGTGTGGCCATGATGGATGCAGAAGAACTTTAAAAGCCTCACTGTGGTAATCGCGCACGGTGCACGGTGCACGATGTCGTTACAGGGCTGGAAGTAGGGCAGCAAAGAAGCGGTGACACAGGCCGCCGAGTACCAGCTGCTGATATGACGGAAGGTTCGTGCGTGGCTTTGTTTAGGATCCTTATCGCTTGGGTTCTGCGCCAACGTCTTAGCCAGGAACACGATAGTGCGTGTCTAGATCGTGACGATGTACAAGAAGGGGCCTTGATCGATCGACGAGGTTGAGAGGCGACACCAAGAAGCCAGGAGAACGAGCTTACTTCAACAGACACGGGACGTGCGACGTCGGAAGGAAGGAAGGAAGGATAGAGTGCAGTATAGTTCCGGGAACGATGCGCGGGTTGGGCTGGGCTGGGGTGCGCGGCGATAAGCAGCAGTTCGTGAGAGACAGCAAAGCCGAGTATTTCCACGGGGCAGGCGGCTTTCAGCGGCAGGATAACAAGCTATGTATCCGAGATCGATAGCAAGAGGAGTGCGGGATTGCGGTCAATAAGTAATTACGAGACCGGCGCCTGCGAGTACCTGAGGGCAGTTCTAGAACATGGTTGACGACGACGGCCTAGATATGCGGTCGGGATATGGTTGCGCGTGTGGGGATGATTCGTGATAGCCATCACGATGGAGCCATTGAGATCATCTAGCACGCCATAGCGGCACCCGCTGCCCGCTGACTCCTCCCTACTACCCCCCACTCGCATCCACCACGGTGCCTTGCTACAACTCAATCTTTGCCGGTGTAGCCACGGCGGGGAAGCCTGGCCAGAGTGCATCCTTTCGCCGTTGCAGCGCTGTGCATGGAAACGTCGCAGCCGTCGTGTTGCAGCGAATTGCGGGCCGAGCATGCACACGGGAAGACCACCAAAGGTCCACGTTCTTGTGCAACTCGGTGCGACTCGCAGCGGGCACCATCACTACACACCACTGCCCACTCGGGTGCGAGCTCTCTCAACACAATGAAGCCATATTGCGTATCTATCACAGCCTTCCGTTCGGTAACAGGGCGCGGCTCCTCTTTCGCAATCGACTCACCACGCCTTAGTCGGGCTTTGAACAGCTTTTTTCGCGGCTTCATCCAGCTCACCAGTCGGCTTGCGAGCCGCTATACATAGAGTGTGTTCCTTGCCGATAATTCGCATCTCTGAAGCACTCCGGTTGAGTGACTTTTGACTGTGCATAACTAGATGCGGGTCCATTGTCTACTCGCGTAACTCTATCCTAGCGGCCGCGCAACAAAAGAGCCAACCGGGTCTTCAGAAGGGCCTTCACCGTCTCGAACATGGTGAATCACCAGAAAATCTCTTAGGCTTCAAAATACACACCTTTCTTTATGCTGCAGTCCGCCACCATCAGCGTCTATGTACCTTCATATGTCGGTCAAGAGTTTTCTCTCTCGACACCTTGGTCTCAAACAGAAAACGGATCGTCCATGTATCGCCCTCTAGTGACACGCCACAGTTGGATCGGGGTCGAAGTTGGATAAAACGGCCCTTTCTGTTGGTGTTCAGGCACCGGTGGGCAATCAACCTGCTCGAAGCTGAAACGGTTCCGCCCTACCCCACAAAAGTCAGCAACAACTCGCCCGATGTCGTAACATGGCCAGGAAAACAAGACGTGGAGAGACCCACTACACGCGTTCAGAAAGGTCTCGAACGTTTCTTCGTTGCGAATCGTCGCAGATATCAGAGCTTCGAGCGCTGGGTTCAAGTAGAAGAATTCTCCCAGAGTCGAGACCAATCGCGGAATGACGGACTTGTCGTATGTCTGCGACGTTGTCAGATCCACTTCTCCACGAGACTGCAATGACGATGACTTACGACGTCTGCTCCCACTACAACATCTGGTACGCTCATGCCATAGTCTTCGGGAAAGGTCGCTGCGTCAATGGGATGGCCCCACCTCAGCGCGGCTGTCCGCACTTGAATCCGGGACGTGTCATCGACATCAAGTCCGTTGAGAAAAAGATTTGTTCTGATGGCATCGACAACAGCCTCGTCGCCATCTGTGGCAACCACGCCGGTCGCCCCCAAGTGCTTCGCGCAAAGAATGGACAGCATTCCAGTTCCTGCGCCAAGTTCAAACAATCTCTTCCCGGATACAAACGGTCGGCCAGCCTCGGACGCGAGATGCGACCCGAGTAGCAAGGCGGCTTCCCAAGTTCTGAGACCAGTCGTTCCAGACGAGGAGATGACGGATCGCGCTTCAAGTAGCGTTACCGTACGTTCGTGCGTTACGCTATCATCGATTGAATGATGGGGGTAAGAGTACGTCACGAATGCTTTTTGCTGAGCTGCATCGGCTTCGGAGGGCAGATCAGCAACAAGCAGAATAGTCATCGCTTCCATAATGTCATCTGAGATTTCCTATAATTGGGACGAAGAGAAAGGTCAGCAAGTGCTGCATGAAATCTTTGCGATTGCAAGATGATTATTATGACTTGATAGATGGCTGGCTACAGCGAAGGCAAAGCCATGGTGAGGAGATAGGAGACCATACATCCTCCTCCGGGTCGGTGATCGACCTCTCGAGTTTTGCGACAAGTTGTTTGAGAATCCTCAACCGATAGCGGTCCGGGGGTAGTGATGTGATATTGGCTGCATCGAACAGATTGTGGAAGAGCCACACTTGTACGTTTGGCGCTTTTAGTATCGCATCATCTGGCCATCTTAATTGGTGTGGTTCGACCAGCTGGAAATACTGGCGTTGCAAGATAAGTAGCTGCGGTAGGTTGGATGGAGCGTCCATGGAAGCGACAATAGTTTTTGTTCGGCACGTAAGCTAGAACATTTCAATGTGTCTCAGCCTCCCTAGTCGTGCAGCCTAGCTGTATGTTCTGATTTTGACGAGGGGAAAGAACATCCAAGCACGCATCTGCTTACGTAACTTTGTAGCGGGGCGCCTTGGCAGACTAAGCGAGGCGCACTGCCGACCGCCGACACGACGCAGCAAATTCGACATCTCCATCTTGCCGCCAGCTAACCACAGGTAATCGACAACAGCAAGATCGATCTCTGTCCAGTACGTCCATTGCAGACCCAAGCCCGCCCTATTGTACTTGTGACTCACGGCTAATTGTCGTGTTGCAGGTCGAATCCTTCCAACATGGCCGACTCTCAAGTTACTCTGCGCACGCGCAAGTTCATCCGCAACCCTCTCCTCGGACGTCGTCAGATGGTCGTGTAAGTGCAGGAAACACCGAGCACACAGTTGCGGGGGATTGAGTCTGACGGGAATACTACAGCGATGTCCTTCACCCCAACCGCGCAAACGTTTCCAAGGACGAACTCCGTGGCAAGCTCGGTGAGCTGTACAAGGCCAAGAAGGACGATGTCTCCGTATTCGGTTTCAAGACACACTTTGGTGGCGGCAAGAGCACCGGCTTCGCTCTTATCTATGACAGCGCCGAAGCCATGAAGAAGTTCGAGCCCCGCTACAGGCTAGTACGCTACGGCATGGCCACCAAGGTCGAGAAGGCCAGCAGGCAGCAGCGTACGTCTTCCCTGCGTCTATGCATGGTGTCGCAATTATGGCGATGGATCTGCATGTCGATACATGACACATACTGACTGGACAACAGGCAAGCAGCGCAAGAACAGGATGAAGGAGTTCCGGGGCACAGCCAAGTCCAAGGGCGGTGCGAAGAAGGACAAGAAATAAGCGGGTGCACACTGATGATGACTACGAAGGTCATGGCTGGAGTCGAGTGGCGGTTTCTCTACAACTACTGGTTCGCCTGGTTCTTCCTCACGGTGGATACGGAGTTGCTTCTGCGGGCATCGGCATGTATATCTACGAGCGCCTGTAAAACTCTTGCGGATGGGAACGACAAGACGGATGGCGTTTGAGATCAATTGTCTGCTAACCATCAATGCATATCATGGACTTTACGATCCCCCAACTATTTTGCCACTCACCCGATTTCCACATGGTTTACCCCGGCCACTGCCAATCCTATGTGTCTACGAACGGATACAGATGACCTCTTTGAGACTATCAAACCTGTGTCATGACTTGCGGCCATGAGGAGATGACTTTACTCTATATCTTGCACAGTCACTAGCCACCAGTCAGACCGTCGTCCTCGCTGCCTGCGCATCACCCGTCCTGTTTGATCCAATCCTCGCAGAGCAACCGTGTTTATCCCTGGCCTTCCTCCACCCCTTACCCCTAATGCCTTCCGTACTCATGATCGCTGTCGCGTTTCCTTCCAAGTCCTTATCCCTGTCCTTTTCCAAACCCTCAAATCCATGAGCAGCATACTATCCAACGTTCGAAGCGACCTGTGTCCCTGAATCTCGTTGCCGAGTTCGCAATTGTTGAAGCCGTGTAGAAGAGCAAGAAGGCCTGATTGGGGGATCCGTGGACAAGTAAATTTCAGGCGATGTAAGACAGCAACAGCACACATTGACTAGAAGTAGGGTGTAGATGGTTAGCGTAACAAAGGGGAAGATATTAAGGCTGCTGGAGCTCTCTTATGTAGAATTGCGTTGAGCTCTGTTTCACAGTATCGTCCATGGAGCTATCTTGTCGTATAAAACCACCCTGGCAGCTGGCATTCTCATGCTCAGACATCACTGTCCTTGTCATATGTGTAGAGTGATCTCAGAATGCTCTCCTATCAGCACGCTCAACGAGCGCATCTAAGGGAACATTTCCACAATAAGCTGGTGATTGAAGTTCGACGAAGCTACGTTGTAGTTCTGAGTAGTTGTACATGGTAAAGCAAACGACTGTTATTATACTTTGAATTACTACTCGCCATATTCAATACAGGTGCGCAATCGCTCAAAGGATGCATCGCCAGGTGTACACAGACAGACATGGCACGCGCCATCACTGCTCTCGGGCTTCAAAGTCCTCAGATCTCCTGGGGTATTCTTCTGAGGGCTGTGGCGCAATATTCTCAACTTCGGCTTTAGCTTCTTCCCAAGCCGCCTTGTTTCGTTTCGCCCAATCGATATGGCATTGAGCGAACTCCATCTGCAGTTGTTCTTAGCGGCTTTCAAGAGCACTAGGTAAAGACCGAGACATACCATGTAACGCCGTAAATCGTCCTCCTTTTCGCTCTGGAATCGTCGCAGGTCCTTCATCACACCCGCACTTGCGTCTTTGGTGTCTTTCTCGGCCACAGTCAGCGCTTGTTCGAGCTGCGTAATGGTCAGTATCTCCAAGTGTCTTCACAAATGACATATTAAGCCTACCTGTACCATACTATCCCGTGTCTTGCCGATCTGATCTCTTCGAGTCTTTTCAGGATCTACGTCTGCCATACCCCTGAAAGCATGTGTAATGGACCCAAACAGCTTGTTGGTGACGAAATTCCCACTTGCAGTCTTCTTGTGCGGGCTACTAGGCGGTGACTGATTATCAGGTGCGCCCTGTGCGCTGGATGGTGTGTCGCCATGTGTAGGTGGGAAGTCGGAATCAATCGACGCCCTATCCTCGTCCGATCTACGTGGTTGCTCCGCCTCGCCGATGCTTCGGTGTGAGCTGTTGGAAGCAGCGCGACTTCGGGCAGGTTGATGGCCGACGCCACTCAGATGTTGTTCTAATCGTTTCGACTCTGCTTCACTGCGTTCGAGGGATTCGAGTAGATTGCGCTTCTTCTCAAGTTCGTCCTTTGTCATGTCCTCCTGTATCCGCTTGAGCACTCGATATCTCAAGGTAGAACGTACGATGCCGGCAAATTGCGCGCTCTCACGCATAGGCTCCGAGAAGCCTGCGCTGAGAGACGAAGAGAGTTCGGTCGTCGCAATGTACGTAGAGTCGACAGCTTGTCCCGTCTTTTCAATGGCTGCAGCGAGAGACTGCGTCTGTTCAGATAGCGAAAAGGCATTGAATCGAGCGCCAAGATCTGCCATGTCCTCTCCCCAATTGCCCAGGTGCATGAGCAGTCGTCTGTTGACCTTCTCCATTGGTCCTTGCAGCAGGTGTTCTAGGTCTTTGGACGAGTTCTCGAAGCTAACAAAGTATGGATCCAACTCCTCTTCCGACATATTGCGCGTCTCAGGAGGGAAACGACCGAAAATGGCAGGACCCGGTGTCGTATGCGCGGCTGCTGAAGGTAGGGCTGCGTTGTTGGCTGGTGAGACAGGAGTACCCGAGCTAGATATGGTACCGCCCGACTTCAATTTGGCGGAAGACGAGGGGACTGGAAGGTAGCTGTGGGCTTGGGAAGGGTTCGCGGCATCGAGTGGAGGTGCTTTGAGGATCTGTTTGGGGATATTGGAAACAGGCGGGCTGTTGAGTACGTCTGCCTACAGGAGCAAGTCAGTTGAAGGGGTTGGTATCTACAAGAGAACGAAGCCTACCCAACTTGTGTAGGGATCGAGGAACCGCCAGAAGACGCCATCTTGTAGTATATCCTGCATCTTCCTACACCTGTTAAGGAAGACAGCCAGCATGCGCTTCCGCAGCTCTATTATGCCGGCATCCTCCTTCGCCTTTGTCGGCTTGGCGGCGTAGTCGGCCATGGTATGCTTCTCGGGGATGGGAGGTACGATGAGCGTGGGGTGAAGTCTGACCAGTTCGGCGCGCAGGGATGCAAATTCAGAGTATCGGCGCTTGACTTCGAGGCCCTGTCCATGTGTCAGCTGCGCGGCTCCCCAGCAGCCTGGCTAACATACACCGCAGTTGATGGTGTACTGGATGTAGTTCACACCGTCCTTGCCCGCGCTCGTGATCAAGACGAGTTGCTCGGGGTGCTCGTACAGCCATTGTTCCACGCGCGCATCGTACCCGCCCTTCTTAGGCGCCTTTGGGTCTGCGTGGTCTTGGTCCTGCTCGTTGTAGTCGACGTCGCTCATGTCGCGCTGAGAGACATACTCGGGCGACTCTTGTGCGGGCGACGACGCCTCCGAGGGCGGCGTCGCGGGGCGGTACGGCACTTGGTCATGTCAGCTAGTGATGCTGGCGGTTGCTTCAGACAGTAGGTAGAAGCCTTACGGGCAGCGGGCGACGCTAGCCCAGGAATATCGGACGTGTTGGAGTCATGGCGGGCAAAGGATCCATACGGATTGTTGTCCTCGTCGTCCCACATGTCGGCGGTGGTGGTGGTGGTGGTGTAGTCGTCGCGCTCACTGGGCGGAACAATGGTAGCGCCTGTTGGTACAACGAGCAGAGTCAGGCAGCACCAAGCGTCGACGTTGAGATGTTTGCCTTGGACATGGTGAAGCTCCCACGCTCTCCCGGCAGTGGCAGTGACGTTGCGCGTGGTCCAAGCTTGTCGACCAGCCACACCTCCGGCTGCATGCACGACGCCCCGCCACGTCACGTTACACTTGCTTACTCACAGCTATGTCATGGAATTAACAGACAAACCCTTTGCTATCCGCAGCGCCGTGCTGCGTCTCATGCACTTCTTCGCCTTCCCGTACGCCCGTGATAGTTCCTACATTCTCGTCGTCGAAGAAACCTTCGTTCGCTGCCAACGCTTCAAACCCCAGCTCTCCCCCTGCCCCTCGAGGCACCATTTTCACCGGCCAGATGAGGCACAAGCTGTAATAAACCAAGCCGCCCATGAACAGAGATAGTAGAAAGCCAAGCTTGTACATATTCTTGCTAGCCTCGGCGACAGAATCAGCATCCAAAGACCCCGCGACGCCATGGACCGTGAAGGCAACCCCAGCTGTCCACGCAGCCAGCATGCGCATATTCCAGCCTTTGCAGTACGAGTACGGGCTTTCGGATGCAGTCGTGTACAATGAGGGAACATGCAAGTTACCCTTTCGAACGAGCCAGTAGTCGACAATCATGCACGCGCAGATCGGCATCAGAAATACAGTGTAACTTCCGAGGAACGTCAAGAACGCAGTCGCCGAGGCGATAATCTTCCATGGAACAAGTAAGGGTGCCAGAATCGCGCAGAGTACCTGGCCCCGCACAATGGTCAACCATCGAGGGAAGATTCCTGTAAGATCGGCACCAACGGGAAGCGAGTTGCTTCCTGCATTGGTGACAAGTACAGCGAGCATCATACCGAAAGACGCAAATACTATCCCTGCTCTAGCTCCAGCAGTCCAATATTGATCCAAGATGGCGTCGTAGAGATCCCATACGTTCCAATAGCTTTGGCCGAGGACTTGTGTAGCGGCTGCAGTCGTTGCGGTACTCAGGAACATGACCAGTACTTTACTGGTAAGAATACCGAAGCCCTGGCTCCATGTCACATCGCCGTAGGAATGTCCGTATCGCGCTATATCAGGCTGATTGATAAGCACTGGCGCCAGAGCGCCCATAACGGAATTGATGGCTTGTATTATGGGCCAGATCAGAGCTGAGCCCGAGAGCTGAGTCTGCTTGGTCGTGTACGTAAAACTTCCAATTTTGCCCCCATTGGCACTGATTACCCAAGCGAGCACCCCGAAGAGTGCAATCGTTGTGTAGACAGCTTTGACAACAAAGAGGTGTCGAAGTACCGTGGGGTGAATGAACATGACTGGTAGTTGCGCCTAAAGATGAGTTTTCGAAGTCAGTATTTGTCTCACATACAGTTCGTACATGGACATCACTAACCTATTAATTTTAGCATACTCAGTCGGCCTTGGACTTGAACGAGAGAAAGGTGGACATTACCTACCATCCAAAACAAGAAGAAGCTCAGCAAATCTCTACTCGTGATCCCCGCACTCTCTGGGAGGCGGTTTGGTATATCATTGTAACCCTTTCCAAATATACCCCGCATGAACACCGACGTGATACGGCCTCCATAGTAGGTCTGCGTCGCAAAATAAATGATTGCAACCACAGCTCGTACGACGATGTACAAACTCGCTCCCCTGACGCCAGCAGCTGCGCGGACATACACAGGGAAGCCAAGAAAGTACTTGACAGCGCCGCGACTATTGAGCACAACCAGAACGGTGAGAATGGCGGAGCCGATGATAGCAGCAATCATGCCGTGCCACCAGAGTAAACCGATTGAGACAAGAGATGCGCCGAGGTTGTACGAGGATGGGCTGAATGTCATGGTCAGATAGTATGCGAAGTAATGTTGCCAGCGCCATCTCCGATCTTCTGCATTGTGTTAACTTTTGGAGATGCTGAAAGATGCATTTCAAGGCTTACCAGGAGGACTGGGAAGGAGGTCTTTGTTATAACGCACTTCGCCTTGATCGCTGGTATCTTGCGCTATGACTTTGAGAGTTTTTGGAGAACTCAAAACATCCTTGCCTTGTTGCAGAAGGCGAGACATGACCGCGCAGGAATACTCACGCCTGAGCAAATACCAATTCGAGCCTCGGTTGTTCGGCGGGAGGTGATTGCCAGGCTATAAACATCTTGATCGCCTCTACAAATTGCGCATCTCGTCATTGCGGCAGACAAATATTCCTATCAGCCATCTATCTATGCAAGGTTTCGCAATGCTGGGAAAACGGCAGATCTTCGATAATAAAACGATAACGCATCGGGAGGAAAGAAGCCGACGGGCAAAAAGATCAAGAATGAGGCTAGTGCGTTGACCTGTCCAAAAAGGTGATAGTGTACCTGAGTAAAGACTCAACAGGTTTTCACGGGCACGGGCATATCCAGCGAATGCGACAGGTTCTCTGCATCTGGGATTTCGATTCTAGCGACTGCATGTGTCCTTTAAGACCATGCGGCGTCCCCACGACTAATTTGCCAGGTTGCCCAGGTGGCACGTGTAGTAAGAAATCGGCGCACCCAAATGCATGATCTGGGTACGTTTGGAGGGCTGTTATACCTTCTAGCCCATGATCCGCGTGGCCAAATAATCATTTCGATCCAGATCCATAGGTACGAAGAGATCTATGAACAACCAGTCTTCGACCCAGACTTATAAGGAAAAGTCTCGCGATAGTGTTTCGCAATGTCCCTGCGTGTCGCAACCCACACATGTTCCTTCCTTGAAATATAGTTCATGAAGTTTCTCAGACTCTCCGACCTTCCTGGCTTACCAGCTATTCTAGAATGCAAAGGGATGGTCATCATCTTACCGCCTTCTCTGTATAAGCAGTCAAACGTATCCTTGAGATACTGCTCGTACACTGCACCTGCTGAGCTTACGAAACCAGGGAGCATGTGAAACTTTCCGTCGTTGCCTAAATCATGTTACTAGATTAAATCGGACATGTTGTCATGTAGAGATGCGGCTTACAATCGTAGTTGTACGGCATCATCAACAGGCCCTCTTTCTCCGATTCAGGCAGTTGCTTCTCCCAGGGAAGATCGATCCAATATGGCGAGTCTTCATTATAGACTTCCGATGTGTAGAGCATTTTGTGACCCATCTCTTTCCACATGATTGGGAGCAGGCTGGCTGTATTTGGCGTGCCTCTGCCGAAGTATGCTCCTACCGGAAATTCGCCTGTATGCGCGTCAGTATTGAACAAGATGTTTGGCATCGGGTAGGACGTACCAGTTGCCGCTTCCAAGGCTTTGCATGTCTTCTTAATATACGCCTTATCGTCTTCAAGTGAATAGTCCCATATGTCTAGCCATCTATACCCATGAGCCCCAATTTCATGGCCGTCTCTTACGCAAGCTTTTGCAAACGTAGGATTTCTCTCCATGGCCACTGCAATGGCCCACAGGGTCATGTTCCAGCCGAACTCCTTCATAAGGCGTAGTATCCGCCAAGCGCCGCACCTGCTACCATATTCGTAATCTTGCTGCAGAGGTGACGTACGAAGTCAGTGTATGTCTCAAATGCAGTTCGTACAGCGAGAACTTACCTCGCCGTTCAAATGGCGCTGTTCCCTGCCACCGCCCGAAGGGCCTTTCTCCCACAGGTAGGGTTCGCTAATGCCATCGCCATCCATGGGGTTTCTCTCGCCACCTTCTTCATAGTTGAGTACAAAGGAAACTGCTATGCGGGCGCCGTTTGGCCATTGTGCGTCATGACCATCTTCGCCAAAACCTATAATAGTGATCAGTATGAGGAGAACTGCAGATTGTGTGGTAGCGCACCTTCAAAGTCTCTGGGGAGTTGAAGAGACTCTTCGACGTGAACCATGACAGAAAGATATTCGATATCACGGTCACGAACACAATACAAGAGGAAGAGTAAACGTAGATTCAACGCATGCTACCTGCGTAGGATTTTAGAGCAGTGTCAATACGTACAATTCGCAAGGCTATCCACAGTTGAGCCAGCCAGGAACGACTCAACAATCTTTTGACTGCACGTCAAGTCCGTTCCTTTTCACCTGTCAATTTCTTATCAGCAGTTTCTTACCAATCACAACACAGAAAAGTTATCAGGTACAAGGCGCGCTGTTCGTCGTTTGCTGATCGGAAGTGACTCTCCCGACGATCGACCTCGGGAATAAGCGTTCCGCCTGCCCCGCTTTACTGCTATCTTTCCTTCGAGGCTTCCACTACACAATCTTGCAAGCATTCAGACGGCTGAACATATCGGCAAGTACGTATCAGTGGCTGGTAGGCTACGAATGAACATTTGTCACAAGGTGTTAAAGTCATGGCAGATCAACAAGTGCCGCTGTGGGTCTGCACCAGGCCTGCCAGTATGAATAACTGAGTGCCCCTGGCAATTCAGTGTATGACGAACATGTAGCATCGGCAAACGATCGCGATCTAATTACTTGAAAGCGTTGCGGTTTCACCAGAGATGTCGGTTTTCTCGCTAGATACCAGCCATGACAACCCTGTCACGACAGAAACTCTCCAGGCGCTATGCTCTCAGCTTGGGGTCAGCATCGATGAGAAAGAGAAACAGGACTATCGACGCTTACTTGCCGCATTTCACGATGCAAGTGAACGACTAATGGCTATGGACGGTAGGACATAGTGGTTCACGTCGCGAGTCATGACGGAAGCTGACATTGATGTATAGACTATGTCCCCCCAGTTGATGAGGAACGCTTTGCCAGAGAAGATGTTCATTTCCCGCAAGCATCTGAGAATTCTCATGGTGCATGGGCGTGGAAGTGCAGAATCGTTGACAAGGAAGCTAAGAGCGACGGTAAACTTTACGGCAAAACGTTCGCTTTGAAGGACAACATTGCCGTCAAGGGCGTACCAATGCTACTGGGTACGAACTTCGTCAAAGGCTATGTTCCGAATGTTGATGCAGCTGTCACTACACGAATCCTAGCAGCTGGCGGTGAAATCCTCGGAAAAGCAGTCTGTGAGAACTTGTGCCATTCTGCAACAAGCCACTCTTCGAGTACTGGAGTGGTGGAAAATCCATTCGCAAAAGGCTATAGCGCTGGAGGAAGCTCAAGCGGCTCAGCTGTTCTTGTGGCATTGGGCGAGGTCGATGGGTCAATTGGCGCAGATCAGGGTGGTAGTATCCGTGTGCCAGCCGCCAACTGTGGTATTGTTGGCCTAAAGCCTACCTTTGGCCTTGTGCCATACACCGGATGTGGAAGTAACGAGCCTACTAACGATCACATTGGTCCAATGACACGGACAGTACTGGAAAACGCTGTACTTCTCGAAGCTATTGCCGGAACGGACAATATTGACGATCGTTCTTTCGCTGCACCTCACCCATCCAACATACCTATTTACAGTTCCATCAGGAATACCCCAATGCACAGACCCTTGGAAGGCAAGCAATTCGCTATAATTACTGAGTCGCTCTCTACACCAGCCTTGGATCCACGAGTGGTCCAAATCTTTCGCACCGCAGTCACCAAGTACGAAGACCTTGGTGCCACAGTCACCGAGATCTCGATACCGCTGCACTCAAAAGGAGCAGCGATATGGAATGGCATATCGAAAATCGGTGGATTTCTCGGGAAAACCACAGGCTCGTTCGGGCGTCGCGGACACCAGATGCTCGAGCTGAACTCATTGCTGCATCCCATGGGCCAGGACAACTGGAACGAAGCATATGCATCTACGAAGAACATCTACCTCAACGGTCTGTACGCTACACAAAAATTTCCCAACCTCCTCGCGAAAGCGACGAATCTATCAAGACAGCTTCGTGATGCTTACGACGCGGCTCTGGCACAGTACGATATATTGTTGACACCTACACTACCGTATGTAGCAACGAGTCATGCGAGCTTTGATGCAACACCACTCGAACAGATTGGAAAGCAGATCGGCTTGACTTCCAACACGGCGCCGTTCAATCAGAGTGGGCATCCAGTGTTGGCGATGCCGATTGGTATGTTGCCAGTCACGGAAGGCCCTGGAGTGGAAAAGGGAGTCGTTTTACCGGTTAGCATGCAGGTCATTGGAAAATGGTGGGATGAAGTGGGTGTTTATGAAGCGGCGTTCGCGTGGGAGAGGGCAAGTAGCTGGAGGGGTATGTGACGAACGAAGTTTTATGTAAGACCATAACGTCGCTCGCGCTCGAATTTAACGCTGAAAGGTGTTCAAGGTGATTTGTCACCGTGACAACACAACAACGTCTTCTTTGATCCTGTTCCCATGGTCTCTTCTGTCGCCGCTCACTTCAACCTCTCCACCTCCACCATCATGTCTCTCTTTTAATTGCACATCTTCTCCAACTTCATCTGGCCTCTGCAGACCTCTATCTTCAATGAAGAAGCACCCAAGTAAACATAATCCCATGAATGGTACATTCACGATGAAGACCGTCCGACTCGCTGTTGCGTACGCCTGCAGAATCTGCAGTATTTGCCGTGGGCTCAGGGAGTTGAAGTCGGCTGTGTCGTATGAAGAGAGCGATAATGAGCGGAATTCTGCTGGCATTGCACTATGCAAAGAGTTTTGCAATGCAGCAGCGGAGATTGCAAGACCCACAGCACCGCCGAGACTGCGAATGAAGTTGCGGTTCGAGATGACGACTGCACGCTGGGCTTTAGTACAGTGGGCTTGTATTGCAACCAATGTGGGCTGAAAAACGGCACCAATCCCTAATCCCTGGACGACAAGTATGACAACCATAGCCCAAATTGGCGTGGAGAGATTGAACATGCATGTCAACCCTACGCCCAATGTCCAAAGGAAGAAGCCTAGCCAGATTACCTCGCCATAGCGTTCTCTACGGGATATGTATTGACCGGATAGGATGGAGGAAACCATCTGTGAGGCGGTCATAGGCAGCATTAGGGAGGCTGACATAAGAGGCGCGAGGAGGCGGGCGTTTTGGAAAAAGAGAGGTAGATAGTAGGTTTGCGAGTAGGCTACAACTCCGAAGAGGAAATTTTGGAGAAGCATGATGGAAACCGGGCCAGATTTGAAGAGAGATACTATTCGAATCAGAGATGGTCCACAGTTGGAGTATGTTCGGTTGCGGGATAAGTAAAACTCACGTGGCATCATGGGCAGTATGGCGACGCTGTGCTCGATGTAGACAAAAGCTGCGATGCAGCATCCTCCAATGGCCAGCATGGAGACAACCATTGGAGATGCCCACGCAAAGTAATCGCCGCCACCTGCAATAGGAATGAGCAGCAGTATCAATCCTGCACTTCCGAAGAGGATGCCTCCATAGTCGATCCTTTTCAAAACCAATTTCATATCCGCTCTCGGTTGATCCTTAGGTGTAGGCAGCACCAGAAGACACAACACCCCGCAAGCCGCCGAAATCGGGCTGACGAACCAGAAGAAGCCTCTCCAGGTACTATGTTGCACAAAAGCTGCGGCGATGAAAGGTCCAGTCATGTTGCCAAGTCCCACGCATGCGCCTATCAAGCCTTGCCATTTCCCGCGTTCTTTCAAGGTCACTATATCGGAGACGATCATGGCTGAGAGGGACGCTATACCGCCATTTGCCACACCTGATAGACCGCGGAAGACGTACAACATCGTGGCATCGCGCGAGAGGCCACAGAGAAGGTCGGAGACGGTGAGAAGCGCGAGGGCGGAAAGAAGAACGGATTTTCTACCTAGATTCATTATAAGTCATTTCCTGGTGGTTTACACAGGCTAGTGGACGTACCAAACAGGTCGCTCATCCTCCCATACAACACTTGAAAGATTGTATTCGCTATCAGAGCGCTTGTGCCAGCCCAACTGATGGTGTCTTCAGCATTAAGATCCCGCCCTATCGTGGGCAAGGCAACTCCGATACCAGTTTGGTCGACGAAGCAGATGAAATGCGATATCGCAAGGGCCGAAAATACAACGAGGAGCTTCTTTCGCTGAAGTAAATTGGATTGATCAAAGACGGCCGCTTCGGCCGCATGTTGGCGAGCCTCCATGGTGTGGGAGTAAAGAGATCTGACGGCGTTGCCCGAGGAATGTGTTGACGTTGATTCTGTTGCAAGACCTGTCGTATTGTTGTCTTGCCTCTCCAAAGAGACATTTGCAGGTTTCAGTCAGCACTGCCCTGAGAGAGGCGCTTGCTGTGAAGGCTTTTGTGCGCGTGAAGTGATCCAGTGCGAAGCTTGAAGAAAACATGGTTCATGCAACCCAATTGGGTCTCATACCGTAATCGCGATGCGAGATATCCGAACTTTGCTAGGCGCTTTGGGGATAGTCACGCGATCCCTTGGTCTTGGTTGGATGCACGGAGACGCTGTCAATCGAAGGGGCTTATTGTCATTACAGTTAGAAGTCGGGGAAAGGGGGTCAAGATCCATAAATTGCGATGTTGCTACTGGGCCAGTAAACCTCAACAATCAGGTCCTGCAGGTCCAACATACTCTTGTAGCGAATGCGACCATTCTGGGTACTTGGAGCAAATCACATGGTGATGAATCTCAAGATCGTTTCGATGTAATTTTGGTTTAGACCAGAAGATAGACCATGGCAACAGGAGCACGCTGGGGCTGAACAAGCAGTCGTATACATGGTTCTATCCTACACTAAGCACGAACTTCCAGATGCTCATGTCGCATCGCTAACGTAAAAACATAGGAATTCCTCTGATAAAGATGGAAAGCATAAAGACCAGCGTGGGATCGCACTTTACTTTCCCATGTGTTGTGGTGAAAGCGAGTGACAGGCATGCACGAGGTATGAAAAGACAAAGCAGCCGGAAGGCGCCGCGAACGGCCTGAGCAAAACTGTCCTTGGATAAGAAATCACCCATTTCTCAAAAACGCCGCTAAACGGGACCCTTAACTGACTCTTAGGAAAGAAGCCTACAAGGCTGAAGCTACGGTACAATGTAAAGAATCTAATCCGTATTGTGTGGTGGTAACTATACACATTGTACCCAGGTGTATTCGAAACAACCGAAAGAACTTTGAAAGAATAATTCACTACCTCAGCCACGAGCGCGGCCGCTGCGTCGGACAGTACCATTGGTGGCAGAAGTGGGTGAGGAGGTCGCAGCAGCGCCATTGACCTTGGCTTTGTTTGCTTTGGTTCTAGTCGTGCTCCTCGCGGACTTGGGCGGTGTGGCTTCTTTGATCAGATTGGTAGCTTTGCGTTTTTGGATGACTGGTAATGGATTAACGCCGTTCGTGTTAGCAGCACCCTTTCCGCGTGTTCTTTTTGCTGGCGCAGGTTCGGGCTCGGGCTCGGGCTCGGGCTCTGAAGACGATCCTGGGTCTGAAAGTTCAGAGTCTTCTGCTTTATCTCCGTGCTCTTTCTCAGCCGCTACTTCTGCGTCGTTCATAGCCACATCTACTTCCGCAGCAGGAGTAGATTTGTCTTCTTGTTCTGCATCCGATGCATCGCTCTCTTCTTCAGCTTCTTCTTCAGCTTCTTCTTGGATATCTTCAGCAACACCTCCTGCGCCTTCTTCATCGCTTGATACCTCAACATAGCTCTTGTGTGCAATGCTCCGTCGATCGCTCTTTCTTCGTGGTCCACTAGATGGCGGAACACCGCCCTCAACATCGCTCGCACCATCATCGTCACCAGCTCTCCTCTTCTTCTTCGGTGTCTTAACGGGTCGCTCAGTCTTGGCCTTCTTATTCTTGATAGATCGGTCGCCCTTGATCTTCTTACGTGGCTTCTCCATACCATCTGAGGCCTTGCGCTTCTTGCTTCGAATAGCTTTTCGCACGAGTACATCAAGTTCGTCGACGAGGTCTTCCCCAATCCATGTCTTCTTGGCAATCTCTTGCGCCCGATCGTGACTCTCAAGAGGCCGGAAGATACCGGAGGGTAATTTCGTTTTCCCTGGCCATGATTGCATTGTCCAGTTGTTCTGCTCTTCCCACGAACGAATCAGAGCCTGCGCTAGATCTGACAAGATGTAAAGATTCTCATCAGCCTGGCGTGATGGTGCAATGCCGTCTGCTACGCCCTTGACGCGTTGAGCGACATGGAAGATAAGCGACAGGTTCTCCTCAGTTGCGATACATTTGAGGTAATACAAGATGTACTCTGCCATAAGCTTTAGTGTCTCGTCTTCTGTGTCGAAGTCGGGGTGGTGAGCAAGCAAGCTCAATAGCCGAGCGAATACGGTCTCCAATATTGTCTCCTTTCGTGCAGAAAAAGCAGCGCGGCGTGCTCGAATCCAGGTCATGGTGCTGTTCTTGATGGTCTTTTCAGGCTCATGTGCGAGGAAGAAGAGGATGGTATAGAATCGTGGCGGCAACCGGCCCTGACCAAGATATTTCATCAACTTGTCAGCAAAGCTCTGACGCACCTGCGCACAAGGGTCATGCGTAATGAGAGCGAGTTGAACAAAGTCAGCGGGGCTCAAGAAAGCATCTAGGCGCTTGTTGCATGAGAGTTTGAGTAAGGAATTGGCTGCAAGAAGCCGCTGGCGCGATTTGTGTCCTGCTGGGGTGTTGCCATCCGCCGAGCCTTCCCCGCTGTCTTTCACGTAGCGGTTTAGTAGCCTGTACGTGTCTTCTGCAGCATCGTTGAAGTTGGCATCAGACGGCAAGGAGCGTAGCCGGTTCACTAGAATCTTGATCGCCCACGACCTGCCTTGGATTTCGTCATCCGGTATATCCATCCACTCGATATCTGCATCGGCTAGCATCACATGTGGTTTCTGGAGAACCTCCTTGATAGCAATCTCAACGATGGCATCCATATCATCTTCGCAATCTTGCTGCGCTAGTAATACTAGTTGACTCAGCGCAGCTAATTTGCTAAGCCAGTGAGCCCCAGCGTACTGGAAGCCTTTGATGCTCTTCGTGAGAATTTCCTTCGCATGCATCTCCTTCTTGTCATCACTGTTCATAATGATGGTGATTGCATGCTTTGCCGCTTGCGGAGGTGTACCGTAGAAGGCAAAGTTAAGAAAGCTTTGTACCAACTTTAGGCTGTCCTTTCCGTTCATTGGTATGTCCGTGGGGAACTTCTGTGCAAATGCAGCACAGGCTTTGAGATCGTCTACTGCACCAGGAGGGTTGGGTTTCGTTGCTGTAGGTGCCTCACTTTCAAGTGTTTTACAGAGATCCTTTACGTGGGTGGAGAAAACCTTGGGGTGTTTTGTGGAGATTTCTTTCAACAACTCGTGAGCAGTGGCACCAAGGCCCTTGTCGTTGGTGCGAGTATACTCGATGACAGCTGGTACATGGCTTTTGTTGTAGCACAGTAGGCTAACGCGGTAGAGAAGTGGTGTCAAGGTATCGAGCACTGAAGAGCCTGGCCCCTCCTCAATCCTCTTTCTTAGCTCCTTGATGGACCTAACAACCCGGCGGTAGTCACTCGCTGGATCCACGCAGAACCGGATGAGAGCATAGGTACGGCGATCGTGGGCTTTGGCAAATTTCCATAAATCGTCCCTAACGCGGGTTGGATCGGGAAGTGTCTTCGCGTAGTAGGTGATGAGGCCCTCCAGATTTGTCTTGACATCCTTCTCACCCTTTTCTGTGACGCCACCATTGTAGTCTTCGCATAGTTTTAGAAAGTGCTCCATGTACCTAGCACCGGGACCCTGGTTCCCTTGTTTCGCGAAAAAGACCTTCTTGGCTTTCGCCTCCAGCCCGTTGACGAGTACGAGCAGTCTTTCGGTTCGCATCTTATCCAGGCCTGCTTCTGTGTAACCCGGGTCGTTGTTTGTCTGGCTGTCTTTTCCGGTTTGGGAGTTCCCAGCTGGCGGTGCTTTTGCTTTAACGGGTGGATAAGCAAGCGGAAGCAGCGAGTCGTATAGCGCGAGATCGACCTGCACGTTGATTTCGAGGTCGTTCACGTAGCAAGCTTCGAGAATACGGGATGGAATTGGGCCGAGCAGAGCCTTGATGCTGTCATCGCCCTCAGCGATGGCACCAGCAGCTACACCCCATATCTTGCCGAGGAGTCTCATAGACTCGGAATGGATGACGTTTTTCTTGTCCTTTACGCGATCGGCAAGATTGGAGAGAATGGACCCTGCTTCCGCCATACTGCCGTTGCTTCCGAGCTTGCGAACGATGTCGATGAAGTCAAAGTGCGCAATCGCTTTGACGGCGGCTAGACGCACCTTCTCGTCGCTATCAATCAAGCACTCACTAAAGTACTTGAGCAGCTTCTGTTCTTCTTCGAGATCGAGACCAATACCACCCGCGGATGTCATCAATATGCGACCGATTCCGGTGGTCCAAGCGGCGCGTATGATGGCAGACTTGTCGTTCTTACGCTGGAGGAAAGAATGATAGGCCACGGGGTATTGCGTGGGGAACGAGTTGATGGAGACTGGCGTGGTGAGATAGTCGAAGGGTCGCGCCGAGTCTGCGCGCGACAGGCTCTGTGAAGGATAGGCCACCGGGTCCATGTCGGGCAGAGGAGGTGGGCCAGCTGCACCAATGCCTGATATCATGTCGCCGAATGTTTCGGTAGCAAGCTGACGGAGCTGCACATTCTCCGTGGCGAGCTCGTCCTGTAGATGCGGGACGATCTCCTGAAGCACGCCAGGACAGCATTTCCATAGCTCGCGCAATAGCCGGTGTGCTTTATGTGCCTCATTGATATCGTCCTCTGAGGGGCCGCGACGAAGGTCGTCGGCAGCTTGGTCCTTGGAGTGGGGCTTGTATGTGCTCCCCGAGTTGGTGAAGTCGACAATGACTGAGCTGAAATAGTTGCCGATGAGGCGAGCCATCTTCTCTGGGAAAGCGTTGCAGACATTCTTAGCCATGTTGTAGGCGGGCGGTGCCTCTTTGCGCCGCAGCGTTGATTGCTTGGCGTCGATGTGCAGGCTCTTGTTGGCCCTGGCTGAGGCGGCGAGGGTGAAGGGATCGGCCCAGAGAAACTGGGCGACGACAACGTCGACCACGTCGTGCGTGACTGCCGGGGCCTCGTCTATGATGGTGGAGAGGATCTCGGTCATGTTGTGCTCGACGTTCTTGCTCAGCTCTTGGCCGCTGGACGAGGCAGACAGGACGTCGAAGCAGGTGGTGAAGAGGGCGGCGGTGAGGTGATGGGAGCCCGGGATCTCGTTGATGAGGAGGATGCTCTTCCACTCGGCGAGCGAGCGGAGGATGTACATGTGCTGGCTGTTGTAGGGGTGCGCGGGCTCGGCGAGGAGCGGCAGCAGCTTGAGGATGATGACGGAGAAGATGTCCTTGAGCTTCGAGGCCGGGTAGGGCGCATCGGGCGCAAACAGCTTCAGCATGTCGACGATGCAGCACAGGGTCCACGCGCGGACGCCGTTGTCCTTGTGCTGCACGAGGCTGTGGTGGGCCAGCGACTCGGCGACGGGCATGAGCGAGTCGCGGTGTGCCTCTTCCTGGTCTATGGTGCGCAGTTCGTCGAGCAGCGCCTTGAGTCGCGTCAACAGGTCGTTGACGCCAATCTGTTTGCCGGGCCGGCCAACAAGCGGTTGCTTGAACGTGAGCTTCTTCAGGCCCTCGCGTGCCTCGTCGCCGCGTTCCAGCTCCAGCTCTTGCTCCTGCTCCTGCTCCTGCTCCTGCTCGTCTTGCACCGCCTCGGGCGCGGCGGCCGCGCTGCGCCTACTGCGCGGTGCCATGTCGCGTGGCTGCGCGTGGGCAGCGGCGTGCAGAGACGAGGTAGTGTGTGTCGGCTGTGGCTGCGGTTGCGCGCGGCAGTGGGGTCGTCGAGTAGCAGCGCGGTGATGGGCATGGGGCGGCGATGTTGAGGCCAACGTGCTTGTGGTCCGACTTTCTGAGCCGCGACGCGCTAACTACGCGACTGACGTCCGCCTGTCGGGACCGTGCTCCACCACGACCGCCCACTCCTGTACACCCAGCCCGAACACACGCACTCTCCGACACTACCAGCCCCTTGGCCTTGACGCCCATCTGGCCATGTCACATGGAGCGCCAACACACCTTCCTGCAGGTACGCTGTCTGCCCAGACCTCCCCACGTGCGCTGACCCCTCTCTCTCTCTCAGTTGAAGCAGCCGTGTGTCCAAGTCCTACAAGCCACGGCCACTCTCTCGCAGAGCCCAAGCGCTCCGAGGGAGCTGATCCACGCCCTCACCCGTCTGCTCACTAACCTCCAATCCATCACCTCCACACCTGGTCTCCTGGACGCTAAACTCACTGAGTACGCTTTCGTCTCTCTATCTCAGGTACTGCGGAATTCCCGACACGTCCCAGTTAGAGCGCTAGAGCTCTGCCTGGAATGCATCTCGACCTTGCTATCTGCTAACTGGGGAGGTGGCCTTGAGCCTGCGCTCTCTGGACAACTCCTCATCCTCTTCACCTTTCTCGCCAAACCTTCATCCGCCGAGAATGGCATCTCGGCCACCTCAGAGGAGCTACAGTCGCTCGCTCTCGGGTGCACATCCGAGTTGATGAGTGCGACGTCTCGTACCAAGCAGGGCAAAGAGGCCATGACGGCTGCGGCTAACATACCTGCCTTGGGCGAGGCTGTACTAGTCATGCTCGAACGTCTCACAGATAGCAACTCCAACACCGTCAAGCTGCAGTCCACTTGCGCCCTCAAACAAACTATCGGCGCGATTGGCGATGACGATGCTCTTGCCAGCTTTCTGCCCAGGATAGTCTCGTCTTTGGCTAAAGTATTGACTCCCCGTAGCAGTGTTCGACCCGGCTTTCGCATTGTTGAGCAAGGCTTGGAAGTTCTTGCATCACTTCTTGCCCGTTTACTTGGCGATGCCCAGACCAAAGATTTGCCCGAGACACTACTGTCGGATGAGTCTGGCGGATGCACCACAATATCTCGATCAGTCGCTTGGCTACAAGCAACTGCAACCCAGATGAAGATTGCGCTTGCCAATATCTTCAGATTGAGGGATCATGATAAGCAAGAGGTACGGCAAGCGCTCTTGAATCTGTGTCTTTGCGTCGTAAGGGATTGTCGTACATCACTGTCTCTTTGCACAAGCATGGCTATCGAAACCATGGTCGATCTGGCAGGCCATGAGACCCCGGCCGACACCACTGAGGACAAACTCAAAAGACTGTTATCAGCAGACCAGAATCTCTCCGAACTTTTGCGCGAAAGTTTGCATGGTTGGATCGTCGCCTTGCCTAGATTGATGCGATCAAAACACGACCGTACCCGCCATAAAATCGTACATCAGATATCAGTCTCACTTCGCCTGTTCGATGAAGATCCAATGATTCTAGATGAGCGTCTGGCCGATAGTCTTCGGGATGGCGTGTCTGCAGTGTTTATCCATGGCAGGGGGCTCGAAGAAATAAACGACCGCAACGCCAGTCTCGTCGCTGGTCGTACGCTGGTATTTAGCTCGACAGAGTCGTCTTCGTTCCCACTAATCAGCATGCAATTCAAAGGCCAGGAAGACATGATGAAGGGGTTTAAAGTATTAGTTCAAGAACTTGCACGATCCAACTCTGCGTTGGCTGTTGCTCAGGGCCTGACCAATTCCGTCGATCTTGGGGCGCCCGAGATGCGCTTGGCGAGCTTCTGGCTCTCAGTCAATCTAGTAAGAGACATGGCATCAGTCAATCCATCTGTCGATGATTTCATGAATCTGGGAACGCCAAACCCGAGGGAGGAAGTCTTGGATGACTTGTACTCGCATTCTCTGTCATTGCTGAACCAGCGAACTGTGGACACCAACAGCCATTGGCATTTATATGCATTAGCGCTCGAGACGGTAGCTTTGCAGGCGAAGCGGTACAAGACCGAGTTTCGCCCTGAGTTGAGTGAAGTACTTTATCCGGTGCTGCATTACCTTGGCAGTTCCAACAGCGCACTACGCGAGCACGCCCTGATTTGTCTCAATATCGTAGCAGGGGCCTCGGGATACAAGGACGCAGGGGAGCTTGTTGTCAGTAATGTCGATTACATTGTCAACGCAATTGGCCTAAAGTTGGCATATGGCGATGTGTCGCCTCAAGCACCACAAGTCCTACTCATGATGATAAGGCTTTGTGGCCCACCTCTCCTACCTTACCTAGATGACTTGGTGGATAGTATTTTCAACGCCTTGGAGAGATATCATGGCTATCCTAAGCTTGTGGAGCTGCTTTTCAACGTCTTGAAAGGCATGACGGAACAAGGTGTCAAAGCACCACAACTTGCCGTGTCAGCCGACAATAAGAAAGAGGAACATGTGCATCTGAAGAGAACGGTCGTCATGAACGATGTCATCGAAGCAATTCAAAAGTTCGAGGTAGAGACACAAGAGCGGGAAGAGGAAGAGAAGCAAGCGTCAAGGGAGGCACTCCCACGAAAGCCCTGGAAAGTCGGTAAGACTTCAGAAGATACCGACTCCAATAGCACGGACGAGGAGAACGGTCGCCCGCCTCCCCCGCACACCGAGGAGTCTTCCCCTCCCGCCCCACGTGCCTTTGCTATTCTCCTCAAAATCTCCGAGTTGACACAGCACTATCTCACCACCATGTCGCCTAACCTCCGGAACTCGCTTCTGTCCCTCCTTCGTACCACTATACCTGCTATTGCAGCACACGAGAACTCCCTCCTGCCCCTCATTAATACGCTCTGGCCTGTATTACTACCTCGTCTACAAGATTCGGAAGCATACGTGGTATCAAATGCGCTCGATATTGTAGCATTGATGTGTGAACACGGAAAAGATTTCATGCGAACTAGGATCGATGACGCATGGAACATTACCAGGAAGGTCTACGAACGCACTAGACAGAACGACGACTGCAACAGGAAAGGCAGCTTCCAACCGATGTCGCTAGAGATCAAGGCTATCGGGACTGGTCTGACGAGGCTCGCCGTGGACTCGCAGCCTACGGCCGACTCTTCACCAATGGAGCTGTACGTTGATACGCCTACACGGATGATCTGGAACAGTCTGACCGCCTTGCTATGCGCCATTGCGAAAAACGTAACGATGCGGGATGAGCGCTTCGAAGAAATGCTGGACATGCTAGACCCTGTGCTAGCGAGAGACGACGTACGCGGAGCGCTTGGTCACAGCAACGCCGACGCGACATGGTTGCGACTATACAAAAAGCGGCAGGGGACTGACAGAGGGAAGCATTCTAGGTCATTTGTATCAACAAAAGCATATGAGGTAGCAGGCAAAATACCCGTAGGCAAGCCCCACTGGCATTTCGTGCGAGCCTGAAGCGAAACGATGTCTGCACAGCCACGGATGTCTATCGAAGAGCTTTCCATTCGGCCAGGCGCGGCAGCAGCAACAGTGCAGTTGACCTGCAGTATTGAAGGATTCCCATGTAACCATACTGTTATCGTATATATGGAATAATTGGACGTTCAGATACTTTAGTACTAGTGCAAGCATTTCACCCGTCTGCCCTTCCATCTAGCATCGCATGCTCCTCGTTCTTCAATTTTCCATATTGCCCAGTCACTGTACCTTTGCTACTCGAGTGTCACGCTGTAGATTAGCTGTGAATGAGACTCCTTCTCCGTTACTTATCGCTCACTGTTTGGTGCACTCTTCTATAAATCATGAAAATATAGAAGAGAACCCAAAATTAACAGCATTCTGTACAATACATAACCCAACTTTCGTCATGGTATCCGCCTCACATTTTGTCCATGTCTGATCACTCGTACATGTTCTCAAGGATGATAAAATGACTTTGCGGTCTTTTTTCCCCAGGCATTATACTAGCTGATGTACGCCTTTTGTCACAGCCAGATCTTTGGGTCTTCTGCCTGCGCGCTCTTTACATGAGGCAACTCAGATATTCTACGTTGCACGTGTAACCTCGTATAACCACAAAGGTGCAACACGAGGGACCTTGCAGGAAGTATACCCTAGAGCAGAGGGACAGCAACGTAGTCTATCATACATAAGGTTGACGGCAGGACCGAAGTGGAATTCGTCAAATGAGTGTTCAAATTGTACAGCGCGCCAAGAATGTCACAAGATGAGACTATTCGGAACCAGCCCGGGCCCCACAGACCAAGCTCAAGACCATAGCTACCAGCAACGCCGACTGTGACCAGCAAACCCACATCACCGCACTAAATCCAAACACACTGAACCCAAACACACTGCAATACGGCATCATCTCCAGGCGCACAGCACGTACTATCGTCTACGTCCCAACAACACGACAAGGCGCGAAGATGCCACCAGCCCGTAGGCACTCCCGTCGCGCTCAAGCGCGTCGCAAACCACACGTAGGCGGCCACGACGCAGTGCACTAACAAGCTACCAGCGACCCGCGCCGTCTCGTCCAAAGACCTCCCTCCTTCGGTCGAAGGCGCCTACTACCGCAAATGCATCGACCTCCGCCGCCGCATAACCGACATTGAAGAGAACAACGACGGCACGCGCCTGCGCATCACACGCCTGAACCGCGGCATCCAGAAGATGCGCCTCGAGCGCGCATTCCTGCTCGAGCAGCTGAACAAGCACATGGAGTACAATGTCGACGACAGCGATCGCAGCAGCAGCCCACCGCCCACCCCAACCGATAAGCCCTTGAGGAGCAAAAGGAGCCACAACAGGAAGGGCACGCCTCCTCTTGGTGGCAGCGCCGAGGGCCGACTGGGACTGGGCTCCCTGCCGCATGCCATCAACCCTATGAGCAGTGCGCAGAGTACACCAGACCCGTCGGGACGGCCCCAGAACAGCTACTTCGGTGCCATTGGCGCTGCCACGACGACCAGTCCACACACCGCTGTCAACGGCGCACCTCCTACACTTCCTCCCCTGCACGCGCTCCCGCCGCTGCACGCACAGCAGCCGCAACAGCAGCCACCCCCTCAGCGCGCCTACTTCGACCCGGCTTACGATGAGCAGCGCCTGCCCGCGACCGACGCTGCGCCCCCTCCACCGCACAACGGTGATACCGACATGACAGATGCAGCTTTCACAGCCGTCAACCGCTAAGACTGCGAAGCCGGGCAGCCCCTTTTGACGGCAAGCGAGAACAGATGACAGTAACCAGAAACACCATGGGAGGGCAGCGAGGCGTTTGGGCTTCTCAGAGTTCTAGGTAGGGGGGGTATTGTAATTCTTCTTTTGTGTGTTAGTGTACTTATCCACTGCCTGGTGCTGTGATTGTGAAGCGGGGCTTGAGTCTTTCAAGTATGCTCCCATGACTTTTGGCAAGTTGTTTGATCTTTCCTTCTTGCACGAGCGGTGTTGCACTCGTGTCACAATAGCACGTACATGAGCAAAGCAAAGTACACCTAGGATTTCCACTTGTGCTATCACCTTGACTAATTATTGCACGTGCAAGATGAAGTAGTGCGAACACCAATCTCAGCTTTCAGTGACTTCAAGCCGTCACGATCGCACTTGGTACATGTCCCGACTCACCCCACGTTTTGTTTTCCCGCACTCGAGCATTCACTCCCATCAAAAGTCTTCGTATGCAGACACAATGGGTTTCGCCCACCTCTTCCAGCCCGTGCTCCCCGCCTAGCATGATGCACATGGTCTGGTCGAGTATACCAATGCAGCTCTATTTCTCATCCGCATCCTTGTAGTGAACACCCTTGGCTGCTTCACACGGGTCGGGTGCATAGCCAATGGTGCAATGTTCCCAGTCCTCACTATCCACGAGTTCGCGCTTGAAGTTGAGAGCGTTGTAGATGTTTGCAAAGCGGAACTCGACGTACGAATGCTAGAGTGACCGTGTCAGTGTTATACAGACATGGGTCCGCACATGTTACTTACACCACGGGCGGTCTTTCCGCTCTTGATACGATCAACGTCGCGCTTGCTAACGCTCTTGCCCCGAGCGAGCTTCATAAGAGCCGCTTCGTTGTGCTCGTTAGTGCCGATAGCTCGCACGCAGCGTGACGCTTCGCCATCGATGCAGTTGCGGATGACATCGTTGATAGAGTTTGGTCCCTCAGCCTTCTCCACGAAGACAACTGCTTTCTTCATCTCGCCCACTATCTCGATTCCGTTTGCAGTGTCCTTGTGATACTTGTCGCATGCCTCGGGTGTAAGAAACTTGACAAGAGCGTTCGAGGAGCCCGGCTCTGGCATGGAAATGGACTCAAGCTTGCCACCCCATACAAGAGCCTGCAACTGGTTGATACTGGTAATCCCCCCAACACCCTTCAAGATGCACGTACGATGTGCAGCGGCTATGTCTTGTCAGTCTAAATTTCTGTCTGCACGGAAAAGGACTTACGATTCTCGCGCTTCTCCTGGGTCGGCCATCCCTTCATGCTATCCACTGGGTCCTTGGACATGGGCTTGCTGTTCTCAGAGCCCATCGCAACAGAACGTGCTGGCGTCAAAGGCGCTTCCACCGACGTGGTGGTAGGTTGCTCTGGCTTGGGCAGAACATCACGCATGGCGGCGACGATACCAGATACTTCAGTCAGTGTCTCCAAGGAGACGTACCCCTCGTCCACGAGCTTGGCACACAGCCGGAGAAAATCTCCATCCATATCCCCAAGCGTTTGTTTGATCGAGTCGGCTGTACGTGACTCCGGGCGCTTCTTCAATATCTTATTGAGATAGTTGGCGACTGCGAATGCTAGACGTGCCTTGAGAGCTTCGTTGCTTCCAGCATCTACCTTGGTGGTTGACGTGTATGAGTCGTGGAGCTTCCTTGACATGGCCTTGACGAGATATGCCGTGTTTCCCGTGCTGTTCGGAAGCGCCTGGATGTACTCAGTCGCCTTACGCATGTACTCACTCTCTAGCTTGTCTTGTCTCGGTTCTGCGGTCTTGCTACCGGGAGACTTCTGGATGCCTCCCTTCTCAGCCTCTGAATTATCCGTCTTGATCTTATCTGCCTTGGCCTCAGCAAGACGTGCACCAAACGAGAATGCAGTTTGGCCAGGCCTTGCTACCGTGGGACCTACGGGTGTGCGAGGCCCTAGGATGGTTTTGCTGTTAAGGCGAGCGTAAAGTGCATCCATTGCGGATTCTTCGTCCATGGCATCAGTTGTAGCTCTCACGACCTCCTTGGTGGACGGAACCACTTTCGATGTAGGAGCAGTCAAAGCAAGTGCTGCGCCCTCTTTGTGAAGGGGACCGGGCTTGGACGCTCTAGAGGTACTGGCGTTCGCTGGTCTGTACGCACATTAGTGGAGTCCAAGGATTAAGTAGTAATGCGAACCCTTCAACAGCCTGGGGCATGGTCTTGACTGAGCCTGGAGCGGGCGATGATGTCACTGACGGGGCGGGCGGTGCGAATCGCGACGGGGTCGTAGGAATTGGTCCCGCAGCCCCGACGATCTTGACGGCGTTCTTCTTGAGCTTCAACTTGCCAGCATAAGCTGCAGGTTGAACAGCGAGATTGCTGCGTGCATCACCAGATGCCCAACCGGACGAGGCAGCCGGCGGTGCGCTCATGTACCTCGAGCGATCCATGGTTATGGCTGAAGACGACAGTGGAGGTGGACTGGTGTGTCGTACGACTTCCTCTCGCGCGGGCGATACAGGTGGCGATATAAGGGAGAGCGCAGCCGGAGCAGACTTTCTTACAAGATCACTGCCCTCGTGCGCAGTGATTTTGATGTTGACTGTGTTGTTCGGAGTGGATGTCGCTGGGGAAAGGTTAGTGGAGCAGGGCGCGTGAGCAGGTGAGAGAGTCTGCACGTACCACCAATCCGCTTGTTCACCGTTATATTCGCGATACCCTCGATGCAGGCGTCGAGGCAGGATCGGTAGAGTTTGTCCTCGCTGTTACGTATACGAGGACGTGGATGGGGCTCGCCAGGCATGAGACAAGACGTGCTGCGTTGGCGTGGGCAACCGTTGGGGGGACGTCGGGTTACAGAGCAGGAGACAAAAACAGTCTGAGCGCCCACACGCGGTTGCCGTTCCTGGCGGTAGCCTACAGCCAATAAGACGGCAGTGATGAAGACGAAGCTGAATGCTGTGCAAGTGAGAATACTTGCACTCCACCTCGATACATTGCCGATATAGCGACGCAAGCTGGCCATACGGCTATCACTGTCGAGCAGGGAGCTCCTACCAGCAGTGCGGCATTAAAGCATGATTGTGTAGTCGCTTTGAGCCGAGGAGACAAGCGGCAGATGGTGAAGAAAATGCAGATAGTCCGTCAATATGACACAAGCTCATTTGCGTATGCTCAGACACGTCTCTTGGCTTGCAAATGAACACGAAAGAGCTTCACAGGTTGCATGTATCCAGACGGAAAGTGACTCGGTTGTGAAGTGAAGCTTAGCATTATGAGATTCATTTTACTTAGCTGGCACGACCAAACTGTCCGGAAGCTGCACAGTTGACGCTTACATGAAGGGTATCCAGACACGAGTTCTTGCCCTGTACACCTTGTACTCTTCGCCGAAGAACTCGATTAGATGTTTTTCTTCGTCTAGGATGGGTGAGCAGCTTGAATGGGGCCATGGGTGTGTAAGGCTTACGTGAAATGCGTGTCATGAAAAAATACCACAGCACGCCTGTGTATCCCAAGAAGCAGACAGTGTTACCCAGCATGACCTGTGTGCCGATGCCCCACCAGAAGAAACCGAAGTACGAGGGGTGACGGAAGTAGCGGTACAGTCCATGGGTCACCAATTCGTGCCCATCGCTCTTACGCGACTGCACTTGGTGGTTGAAGTTGGTACCCGCCTGCATCATCGCTGTGCTGCGCACTGCTTGTCCCACCACGACCATGCTTATGCCCAGCGCGATGACCCACGGCGGGTGGATTGTCGATTGGTAATCGGGAAAGAAAGACGAAGTCACCAGAGTCTCGATGAAAGCCATGGTATGGGCTTGTCGGTATTGGTCGCCGTTGGTGAGGAGGAACGAGGAGATGTACGCGACCGGGGTGTTGTACGCGGCCGTCGTGTAAAACTCGAGGAAGTGGAACATGGACAGCGCGCTGAGAAACATGAAAGGCCGCCATAAATGATTGCCGTTGTATGCTAGCAGAGCCGTACCGACGACGCCGAGAGCCATGGCGCATCCCAAGCAGAAAGCACGCACGGCGATGCCACAAAGCGAGCGCTTGCCGTGGGGAAAGAACTCGGGCGCGATGGCATGCTGGCTCCTAGCCGCCACAGTTGAGGCCTCAAGCTCGCGTGATGCATTTCCGTTGGGCGGGAGAATATCGACACCGGGGGATAGCGAGCCGTTCGGAGCCATGATGATGGCAGGCAGGTAGAGGTCAAGTACGGGGAGCTCGGGGGGCGAGGACGGGATGGACGATGGCGTTCAAGACATGGTTCTACCAAGGCGCAGAAGAAGGGGCCCTGCTGCACAACCCCGATCGCATGGCTTGCGGAGGCCGAACAATAGCAAGGCGTGAGCGACTATCCAGGACCGGCTGGCCTCGGGAACAGCCGAGGGCCTTGGCGCCCCGCGCATAGCTCCCGCGACCTGTGCTCCTTCACAACCGTCACACCGGCCTCGGTAGCATGCGCCGGGCAGCCAGCTTCCTGCATGCCAGCCATGGACATCTCGCAGAACAAGCAGCGTATGCTCTGCGGCGAGCTCTACCATGCCATGACGCCTGAGCTGACAGCAGAGCGCGCACGATGCAGGCAAGCTTGCAGACGCTTCAACGATGCCGGTGATGTACCGCGTCGCAGGCTAGTCCAACTGTTTCGAGAGTATGTGTGGCTGCTCGATTGCTTGTCGAGAGACGTCCTTATACTTTGCCTAGCATCATCCAAGACGAAACCCCTCTTCCACCACCAGCACCTACAACAGAAGAAGACGCCAAGCTGTTCGAGGCTGAACCATGGATTAACCCACCGGTTACTATGGACTATGGATATAATGTGCGTTTGGGCAAACATGTCTTTGTCAACTTCCACGCCGTCTTCCTCGACACCTGTCTTACTACTATTGGCGCACGCACACTCGTCGGTCCGAACGTCAACTTCTACTCAGCTACTCATCCTCTCGACCCAGCCATCCGGAACGGCCTTAGCGGGCCTGAGTTGGGCAAGGAGATCCACGTTGGCGAAGACTGCTGGATCGGTGGCAATGTTTGCATACTGCCTGGTGTTATGATTGGTAGAGGTAGCGTCGTAGGCGCAGGAAGCGTCGTTACGAAGAGCGTCCCAGAGTTTACAGTCGTCGCTGGCAATCCCGCTCGCATCATCCGCAAGATCGAGACCGAAATGGACTCTGAAAGCAATAGTCGCCATGCTGGCAGGCAGAACGACCTGCAGCACTGACTTGTATATCAGTCACCCTCGCAATGGGCTTCCCCTCGTTACGAGCGGCAGTTTCACAACTCTCAAATCGAGCATCACGAGTTCTCTCGGACTCCGAACTGCATTTGGAATGGCAATGTAAGAAGAGAAGGCTACAGTCGCATAAACCTCCCTACAAATCTCTGCTGCTCCTGCAACTGATACACCAGACCTTGTTATGCCGTGCTTTAGTGGACTCTAGCGCTTCTTGCCGCTTCCAGCTTCCCTCAGCATTTTCCAAACGGGGCGATGAATGATTGCACGCCTCTGAAGATCCTCTAAGATCTTAGATATTTGCAATACGGATACGATTATGAACAGATTCGACGCGAAACTTGTTTATCTTGACAGATTGTTTGCAACAAGCAATATCGTAAATCTTTTTGCTTACACATCTCTACAGTCTAATGAAGCATCATTGTGCGTACTCAAGGATCAAATCCACAGATACACAGCGCGATCAAGTCGTATGAGCACGCAACAGGAATTGGGCGACCTGAAGCCTGCCTGTGTCGATCTGGAACAATTGTGGGGCGTTTGGACTAAGGTTCAACACAAGATCTGATGATCGCCTGCAAGCTTCGGGCGCCAAGACCGACGAAACCTGTTCCCAGACGCTGTCAAAACAATGACATCGGCTTGCAAAACATCATTAACTAATCCAACTTACATGCACGACATGGCGTACCTTGCGAAACGTCCTGTTTGAGTTTAGGGCTGAACTTCGGCATCGCTCGCTTTGAGGGTCTCGGCAATTTGGAAGGCCATTTGGAAGCGCCTGATTCAAAATATGGCATACTTCGAAACTACGCCATTGAGCTAAGCGTGTGCTACCTGACTTGACGCCAAGGGCTGCGAGCCCTAGGGCTTGATCCCCAGACTGTTACGATGCATAGGCCTGCCCACCATCATGCCTTGACGGCAAGGCTTTCCGAAGTTGTAACAGAGGCGATACAAATACCACAGCTCCCATCATCCTGATAGTCTTCATCGGACTGGTTCCTCACTCACTACAGACTAATATTTTCCACTCTACAACCTCAGCATTCCATTCACTCTTTGATATCTCTACTCATAATCTTAGTCCACTCGACAGATCCGTTCTCACAGACAAAATGAAGTACATTTTCATTGCCTCGCTCCTTAGCTCTGCAGCTTACGCTGCCCCATTCGCCCAGGTGCAGGGCGGCAACGGTGGTAACGGCAATACTGCTGCCGCCACGACTGGTCAACAGACTACGAACCAGGGCGGCAATCAGCAACAACAGCAACAAGGAGCGCAGACCGGAAACCAGCAACAGCAAGGCACCACCAATGCCCCGACTGGACTTGGCGCTGGTATCCAAAATGGACAAACTCCCACTGCGAACGACCTCGCTACTGCGGTCTCCAATTGGATGGCCGATACCTCGATGGTTTCTAACTTCCTCAACACTGGAGCTAGCATCCAGAACAACGTTCAGTTCAAGCAGGCTGCTACCGTAGCCTTCAACGCCGAGGTCGATGAGCTCAACCACAAGGCCATCATTGACGCTGCTAACGGCGCGGACCCCAATGTCATTGCTGCCAACAGCACCCTCGCCACTGGCGGTTCCTTCCAGGATGTCGTCGACAAGCTTCAGCAGATGTCTGTTCAGGGAATGGCTGCCGCTGGTAACATCGACTTGATCAACCAGAACCGCTGCGTTAACGTCCTCCCCAACATTGATGCCTACATGGCCTCTACTGGATCTACCTCGCAGGCAGTTCGTCCCACTGTCTGCGACCAGACTGGCGTTGCTGGTGGTGTCCAGGGGACTGGCCCCACTCAGCCTGGTGCGCCAGCAGGTAGCCCCGCCGCTGCATTTGCCGCTGGTCAGGCTCTTGCTCAAGGAACTGGCAATGGCCAAGTCCAGAATACCGGAACAGCTGGTGGTGCTGCCGCCGGCAATACTGGCACTGCTACGAACAACGGACAAGCGCCTCAGCAAGGCGCCGGCATCTCCCCTACCAACGGACAAGCACCCCAGGGAACTACAGGTGTGCAGGCTCCCCAGCAGGGGGCTCAAGGTGCCGCCGGACAGCAGGTTCCACAACAAGGTCAACAAGCTGGACAACAAACGGGACAGCAGCAGGGACAGCAGAATGGACAACAGGCGACACCAAATGGTGGTAACCAGAACAATGGCAACCAACAGCAGGGAACCAAGGGTGCGGCTGCAGGACAGCAGTCTCAAGGCCAGACGCAAAACGGCGGTTCCCAGCAACAGGCAGGCAACGGTGCGGCTGCAGGCCAAGCATCTCAGGGTCAGACCCAGGCCGGAGGTAACCAGCCCCAACAGGCAGGTAATGGTGCTGGACAACAGTCTCAGGGCGGCAACGGTGGCAACAACAACAACAACAACAACAACAACTGAGCACTAGGCGTGGTACTTGATTGACAAGATGATGTCAAGGATTAGCAAGGTGACGGCTATGTGCTGGCGACTAGCCAATCGGTCTTTTCTGTATATAAAAATAATGGTTGAAAGGGGGGATGACCGTGGGAGCCTGTATGTATGAATGTATGAGGAAGGAAGGGATTATATGATATAGCTGTAGATATGCGATTTATGAGCCTGCCGCCCAGTCTTCCTGTTTTGGACTTGCATGCGATGGCACTGACTTGAAGATCAAGGTTTCGAAACCTCAGGCGTGAACGCGTGGATACCTGACGGTCGCGGAAAGAAGCCAGTGACGTGAACCGTGTCTTGGGTACGCCTGGGCCAGGGGCAAGTTGCGGTGGCTGCAGCACAGGTGAAACGATGTACCAAACATCAGGTGCTACAGGACCGGATAGCTTGATATATGCCAGAATGGGAGGGTGCGAGACGGACGAGGCGTCAGGCGCCTGTGCTGGTCACGACATGTCGGATGTTTGATGCCGTCTCTCACCGACTCCGGGGTTCTGAGGTGCTGACACGTGCGCAAGTCGCGTGACGTAGCGACATGAGAAGTGTGCGCTCGTTGCGGCAAGCAACATAGAGGCTGCAGCGGGCCGATGAAAGCGTGTGCTGGCATGCATATGCTACGGCGCCTTGTACCGTCGAGGCTCGCCAAGTGTGCAGTCTAGCTGAGAGTCAACCGCAGGCGCCTGACGAGCAGTTTGCGACGAACCATGGCCGAGGGCGAGGGCGCTGGCGGAGTCCAGGGCGACCTGGAAAAGGAACTGACGTGCTCGGTAAGTCGAGGAGCACGACGACGAGGCGGCTGCTAACTCGGCCATGGCCAGATCTGTACCGACGTGCTCTACCAGCCGCTCACGCTGCTCGACTGCCTGCACACCTTCTGCGGCGCCTGTCTGAAGGAGTGGTTCGCCTTCCAAGCCTCGACCGCCACGTCGATACACCCGTACACCTGCCCCTCGTGCCGGGCCTCTGTGCGCACCACACAGCCCAATGCCACCGTCACCACGCTGCTCGACATCTTCCTCAAGGCGAACCCCCAGAGCGGCAAAAGCGCCCAAGAGAAGCAGGCGGACCGCGACAGATACCGGCCAGGCGACAATGTGCTACCCAAGCTCAGGCGCCGGGATGAGCGCGATGACACCCATCAGCGCATGCTCGAGGCAGCTCAGCAGCCGAGTCTGAGGGACGCGGGCATCGCAAGCAGCAGGAGGGCCAGCCGGGAGCCCCGGAGAGAGCGCACAACAAGGGAGCGAAGCCGCAACGGGAGCCGCGAATCCCGCAGGGCGCGCGATCAAAGGCGGTCTGCCAGCCAAAATCCGCCCGGCGCATCCCCGTCCAGGGCCGTCATACCGCCCCGCGCTATCGAGCACCAGTCCAGCCTGCGCTCTCTGCTGAGCGCCTCCGACCTCGACGCAGAAGACGTCGACGAAGATCTTGTGCGCCAGGTGCTGGAGGAGCTGGTGTCCGAGGGCGTCGACCTGAACCAGATTGGCACTGCGCAGGAAGACGAGATCACCGAGAGGATAGCCGAGGCTGTGCGACGGCGGCAGGCAGAGCGACATGCTGGAAGACAGCGCGAGAGGAGGGAGAGGCGGGAGCGTCTGGACGACGAAGCTGCGCGCAGGAGAAGGCATGGACGTTCCGAGAGTGGCGCATCGACGCCCCAGACGGCAGTAGGACCCCCCATATCCAGACCTGCTCTCATCGACGCCGCAAATCGAGGCGGGCGGGCACCGCGCCAGCGATCGTCAAGCCAGGGCAGCTCTCGATCCGCCACGAGGGTAGAGCGCCCTGCACCTGGCTCGGCTCCTGCAAATCCGGCGACCGGCGACCGTCATTCATCATCGGAACTCGCTCGTCCAAGGCCACGGCGACAGTCCGACAATCAGCAGAGAAATAGGCTCGACGTTCGAGAGCAGTTCCGCATCAGTCTCCACGCCAGCAACAACAATAACAACAATGAGACAGTGTCAAGTCCTAGCTCGCCCCAGAGCCTCGGCTTCGACCTGCCCAACAGCGGCAGTCCAACGACTTCTCTAGCTACAGTTGGCACTCCAGCTGTGCCCTTGTCTTCCTCTACTCCTGCCGTCACGCCTTTCCAGCCTCCTTCGGCTCGCCGTACTACCGACCCTACCACAGCCGAACTGCCACGCTCTTCTCACAGTACTACTCCCCCCTCGCTATCGCCTCCTGCTTTCCCTCGCTCCACCCCCGATCCGACCGTGAGCGAGACTCGATCGAGACAAGCTTCAAGCTCATCACTAGGTACTCCTGTCCTATATACAGAGCCCCATGTGGCATGCCAACGCTGTGGTAAAAACGACATACAGTACGAGCTTCACTACAATTGTCGACGCTGCCATGGTGGCGAGTACAACGTGTGTCTTCGCTGCTATCGTCTTGGCAGAGGATGCAAGCATTGGTACGGCTTTGGCTGGACTGCTTGGCCCCGGTATGAGCGCGAAGCACCAGAGGGTGGTTATCCGCCCTATCACGAGCATCCCCATATCCTGGTCGGGCACCGATATCGCAGACCAATGACGCCCTTGACGGAATCCACGACACCACCACATGTGCTCATGAGCGAGGATGACCCCAAGCAGAGGGTAGAAATTGGCGTCTTCTGCGATATGTGCAAGGCATACGCCAACGCCTGCTACTGGAAATGTGACTATTGCAACGACGGCGACTGGGGCTACTGCAATGATTGCGTTAACCAAGGGCATCACTGTACGCATCCTCTTGTTCCCGTTGCCCGCAAGACAAGAGACTCGCAGTCTGTTACTGACACAATTCCCTCCGCGCCCTCTACGCCACATCAGGATGGACATCTTGCCCCCCCAGACCTCGACGCAACACCCACAACCCCTCCGTTGACACCGAAATCCGCGTCTCTTATGCGAGGGCCAGGGTACTTTACCATTGCAAATTCCATCTTCCGCCCTCTCACCTTTACAACCTTGTGTAACATATGCAGTTACCCTATCCCACCATCAAACACACGCTATCACTGTCTCAAGTGTAACACTGGCGACTACGACATTTGCATGAGCTGCTACCACAAACTCGTCATCAGCGGTCGCATCACCAAAGAAGACGGCGTAAACGGATGGCGCAAGTGCCTCCGCAGCCATCGCATGTACATTGTCGGATTCGAAGACCGTGACGGCGCACAACGGCGCATGGTAGTCCGCGATCTGGTAGGCGGCTACGCACTCAAAGAAGAAGACGAAATCGCCAGAGTACAGCGGTACCCACCAGATGGCGGTATAGGCTTGAGATTACTGGCTAGATGGGGCTATCTGCCGGATGAGGGAGTAGAAGATGAATTATCCTTTCCTAGAGGAGCAGAGATAAGGGAAGCAGCTGATATCAATGGAGACTGGTATTGGGGTGTTTACTGTGGTGTTGGAAAACTGTTTCCTGCAAACCATGTCACAGCTGTCTAAGTTTTATGCATAGATAGTCAGCTGCCGATGCTACGCAGACTCACTGCGCAAACTTCCTCTTCAGCCAATCCTCCAACCGCTTCACCACCTCGGCAGGCTTCTCATACGTCGCCCAATGCGCCGCATCAATCGTATCCGCTTGTTCCAACTGCGGCAACAAGCCCTTTTTAATACTCTCATACATGGCTTCGGGTCTGCACACCACATCCTCTCTGCATCCGATGTACAGCGTGGGTACATTGACAATCTCTCTCCCTTCAGGCAACTTGACATCGACTTGATGCTGCAGATTGCCTGTCATGGCTTTGTACCAGCACACGGGCGCTTCGAACCCATCGCGCGCCATACGATCAAGGAACGCCTTCTTGAAAGCTGGGTCTTGCGCATAGGGTCGGAGAGAGAAGGTTGGTTCCTTTTGCCCGGAGAGTGTTTCACGCATGGTGTCGGGGGTGCAGAAGAACTCTTTCAATCCATCTTTGTCGTGCATCATGTTAAACATGGCCTCTATATCGCGGGATAGAAGTGCTGGTCCGTCAGGCGCGGTGAAGAGGTACCAGTACGATAGCGATGGGTAGCCAAAGATCTTGTTCATGAGGGCGTTTGCGGCGTCGAGATCGAAGGGTTTGCGACTTGGTGCCGTGTAGGCGACGTTCAGGTTGACCAAGCCGACAACGCGTTCGGGGTGGTAGTTGTACAGGCGGCTTGCGGCTGCGGAGCCCCAGTCGTGGCCGATGGAGATGCATCTTGGCACTTGTTCAGCATTGAGGATTTCCACCATGTCGTTGGTCATATGGTCCCAGGTGTAGGCGGATGGGTCTGTGGGCTTGTCCGTTCCGTCGTAGCCCAGCATGTCGGGAATGATAACGGGGTGGTTTAGTGGTCGGAGAGAGCTAGCGACGTCTGCCCACATGACGGCATGGTCGGGGAAGCCGTGTTGGAAGAGGAGGGTTGGGAGAGACGTGTTGCCAGAGCACGTGTAGTAGGTGTATGTGATGCCTCGGGAGGTTCTCAGGGTCTTCTTGGTGAAAGCGTCCATGGTTGATCTCAATGCAACGTACTTGAAATGGCTTGTTGTAATTGGTAAAGAAAGGGCAAGAGTCTTCTATGTATACCAGTGCCAAGTCTCGTTTCATCTTGTCCCTCACAAATGGAGTCCATGTCGGCCGAATGTTGGTCTTTGCTAGGTAGGTACTACTACCCAAGCGGAGTTTTCGTCGCAGCTACGTCCGTAGCGGCGTTGTCGGGTCTATAAATTTAGTGGGGTGCTCCGTAGAGTTGCATGAACTTGTCTAGGTTGAGGCAGTTGGCCGGACCGTGATGTGCAAGGACACGACCGCTAGGGAGGAAAGCGGCGGTCCCGGATCGTGCATGCAACGGCCGGGCCTAAGATAGGGCTTGGATGATCGTTGTTTGCGCCTCTCATTGCCGCGCCGTGGTTTGGGTGATTGCTGCTTGTGGCGGCTGTCCGATGCGCTCGGCATGGGTCGAAATTGAACGTGGAGGAAACCGCTGGGTTATGGCAAGGGCTGCGCGAGTACTGCCGCTTGAGCATTGCGACACGGCAAGGCCGAGGGTTCTGGTTTGAATATTTGACTTTGCGTCGCGGTGCGCGTGATCGCGCGCATGGCCTCAGACCGAGGAGGTGCCTACACAGTATCATAGCGGAGCACGGCTAGTTGGGTCGTCGAGGGACATTTTGACGGGGTTCTGCCCATATAATGTCCTTCCAATGTCCTTCCAACGTCCTTTGGGTGGCAAGTACTGTGTCGAGGTGCGGAGCGAAGTACAAGCGACAAACACGAGAGATGTCAGCCAATAGCGTCAGAGCGCTGCACGCTCGCGGCGTACAGCACCTCCACGTCGACGAGCATTGCAACGCTACCACAAACTCGTCATGGCCGGCACACGAAGATCTACGCGTCAAACGGCAGCGGCAGCACCGGACTACAACCAAGACGACACTTCGTCCGCCGAAGAGACACAGCCCAAGCGCGATGCCCGGCAGGCGACGCGTCGCAAGCGTGACCGCGAAGACGGCGCCGACCAAGACAAAACAGACAGCAGCGCTCCTCCGCCCAAAAAAGCTGCTACAGCCAAGCCTAAACCCCCTAAGACGAACTCTCTACCCGCGCCTGTTTCATCCACCAACCGCGACGCAACCGGCGCCCAAGAAGTCTACTGGCTGCTCAAAGCCGAGCCCCTCGCGCGCTACGAGAACGGCGTAAACGTTGCCTTCTCCATCAGCGACCTGCGCGCCTGCACGCAACCCGAGCCCTGGAGCGGCGTCCGCAACCCCCAGGCACGCAACAATATGCAGGCCATGCGCAAAGGCGACCTGGGCTTCTTCTACCACTCCAACGCCAAGCCTTCGGGTATCGTAGGTATACTGCGTGTTGTTGACGAAGCAAAGGTTGATGAGACGGCCTTTGACCCCAAGGACCCCTACTATGACAAGAAGAGCGAGAGGGAGAAACCCAAATGGTTCTGTGTAGACGTCGAGTTTGTGAGCGAGTTTGAGCATGTGATAGATTTAGCGAAGATTAAAGAGTTTGCTAAAGAGGGGCCGTTGAAGGATATGCAGCTTGTCACGAATTCGAGACTGAGTGTGAGTAGGGTAAGGAAGGAGGAGTGGGAGTTTATTTTGGGGTTGGCCACGGACAGCAAGGAAGTTCAGGCAGAGTAGAGAGGTGCGCCACATGCAGTCGTAGAAGCTTGATTATGTCGTGAATCGATCTGAGATACCCCTTGTAAAATTCCCGTTTCATGTTGTATCGTCGACAACGTCTTTGTGTATTTCACACCCTGTACTGCCCATACTGAGAGACCTTGTCTCAGACTGAGCTACTCCTCAATACTGAAGCGCTTGGATGATCTTCGGACTGTTAAAGAAAGCACATCGCTCCTGTAATCTCTGTTCTGCCATCTCTCTTGTCGCGTTCGCCATGCCCAGCGCACTATTGCTCGGATGCGCGCCACCAATCGTCCTGACATACGGACCGCCTAAATGTTAATGTACGGAGTCAGCGCATGCCTCACACGCAGTTCGCAAATGAGAGATTTTACCTGGCCGGCTAAATGCCTCATCCCAGTTCAACAATGTGGTGGATTGTGATCCGCTCTCTGCCGGGGCTCCTTGACTCACAAAGGTGCTCCACGACCGGCTTGCTCGCATAGCAATTTCGTAGTCGTACTCGGTCGGGTCAAACGGGTAGTCCGTCTTGTTGTACACTTGCATGCTGTCGAAGACGTACGCAAACTCAGACGTGTGTACCACGCCAAAGCCAACAACGTCTTCGGTGTACTCGAGGATGGGATCAAGTATTGTCTGGTTGAAGTTGTAGAAGTAGACTGGCGCTTTGTGCACTTTGTCAATTGCAACACCCAGATGTAGCGATGGGCACACCATGAGGATATCGCGGAAGATGCGTGCAGAGCGATAGAACTCTGCTGTTAGGTTCACACTGGTTCCGAATTCTTCTACCGGGTACAAGTCCAGTAACTGAGTGAGAGATTCCTCCGACATAGCCGGTAGGTAGTCGCGAACAAAGTCGTACGTATCTTGTGCGGTTGCGATGGAGGTGTTGGTGTACACGTTAAGGTCGCCTTCCATCCAGCCGGACATAAAGGTAGCGTTACCGAAGCGTCCTTCTGCGATGAGCTGACTTGGTGCCGCAGGAAGGAAATCGCCGTCCACCTGTGGCAACCAGATGTCCCCAATATTATGCGCGATATCGCTGAGATACGTCGCGTTCGAGGCTTCAAAGAGTGTTTCAGTATCTAGTCCCCGTAGACACTCAATCGTCCCTGGAGCGTCCACATCAGTAGTGTTGCACCCCACGTAATTGACCAGCGCGATCATCGCATCCTTGGCGAAATTCCCTGTGATACCAGGCTCAAGGGACTGAGACTGGGCGATACCTCGCTCGAAAGGAAGTGGCTTCTCTCCGCCGTAAGCCATAATCTGCATTCCGATTGCGAGGCCGCCGGAAGACTGGCCGGCAATCGTAATCCTCTCCGGATCCCCGCCAAAAGCAGCAATGTTGGTGCGGACCCACTCGATAGCAGCGCGCTGATCACGTAGACCAGCGTTCATGCTTCCTTCTTCTTTCAACCAGTCTGAACTGGCAAACCCAAAGAACCCGAGACGGTAATTCATGGCCACATGGATGATTGGGTCCCCATTTTCTACCGACTGCTTGATCATTCCGTCAGGCGCAGTCGTCGGCTCCGTGTTGCTTGCCCACCAGAAAGATCCTCCATGTATCCATACCAGAACTGGCAGTGGTCCCTTTCCAACTCTGTCAGTCGCTTTTGGCCGCGCTACGTTCAAATTCAGGCAGTCCTCGGATGTTTCAGTTATATTGCCCAATCCAAGAGGTGGATAGAGCACACCCAATGGTTGTGGACATGCGGGACCAGGCTTGGTAGCATCGATAGTAGTACCTGGAGAGTATTCGTAGGGAATCGGTGGTTTGAATCTATTTTCGCCGCTGGTATCATGAGCATAGGGAATGCCCAAGAAGATTTCGATGTCGTTGCGTCCGATGCCTAGGATGTTGATAGGATCTTTCAAGTCGCCGAACTGGACACCTGCCGTCGTGGTGACAGCGGCGACGAAGCAGAACAGCGTAGGAAGGTGCATCTTGATCACCAACCACTGTAAATCCCGTGTTGGCTTATACGATGCGGCGAATGTGAGTCGGAAAGCTCTCGTAATAGGTAGTTGGCAAAGTTGTTGTGTTGCACAGAAACACTGCAGTAGCTGTAAGCACATAGATAACATCCTCCATGCTAGCCCCATGTAGCAGGTGCACGGTTGTGACGTGATAGACGGGAACAGGTGCTAGCGCGACATTAGACGGCAGTAGCGTAGAGCTCATCCACATCATTGATGCGAATCACCATTGTCCAAAATCCAGGTTGTTCAAATACTACTTCAAATAAGAAAGGTAGCGTGAGGCCTGCGCAAGCTATCCTGCGCTGATGCACGCCACGTGCAGATACCGTGCGCTCAAGGTGAGCTGCTCGGCCCGTCAAACACTCACAATATACCGACGATGCTACCCAAGCAAAGCTCCCTACAGTCGCGCTTGTGCACCCCGCAAGTTCCTAGCAACCTCATCAAACCTCTCATAGCAGTCGGTCTCTGCATCAAAATTTAGCAGCCATGCCTCGCGTGCTAGGTGAATGGATTCCGGCCTCTTCGCTATCTCATCCCAGTTGGCTTTGTGCCATCGCTCGCGCGTCTTAACCCCCATCGCCTGTGCTTTGTGCACCCTTTCGTAGCGGATCTTCTCGAATGCTCGTACAGCTAGAGGAATGCTTTCTTTGCCAGCCAGTTCCAGACATGCCGCCAGTACAACACCGTCTTCGATGGATTGACTGGCACCCTGGATGGATGTTGGAAGAAAGGGATGCGCTGCGTCTCCAATCAAAGCGATACGGTGCTGTGGCGAGATGAAGGTCGGCAGCGGATCGCGGAAGACGAGTTTATGATCGATGAGACGCGCGCCTTTTGGCGTCGACCTTACAATCTCTTGCACGATGGGTGCCCATCCTTCTACATACCTCAGGCAGTCTTCCACTCTGCCTGGGAATTGCCAGTCCTCCTCGATATTCCCGTCGTCTACGTGAGTAAACACCCAATTGAACTCCTTGCCGTCTTTGAGCGACGATACCAGAAAGTGAAGATCTGGACCTATGAACCCAGAGTGACTGTCTCCATCTACGAGATGTTTCAGGATCGGGTTGTCTTTGATGGCATCTCCAGAGAACCATGAGCGATATACAGCGTATCCCGAACTCTTCGGTTTGTCGTCAAAACCAAGCACAATCTTACGGCCGCGGGAACGAACTCCCTCTGCTGCAATGACTGCATCGGCAATAATCTCTTCTCCATTGACTACCACGCCAGCCTTTTCATCGTCCTCGAAGTAATCAGTTACACGTTTGCCCCACTGAATATTCACTCCCCGATCGACAGCATGCTGATGAATAATACTGTACAGTTCTCCTCTATGTCCATTGATTCTCGGCCCCCATTCCTGTTCGGACACAAAACTCTGCCTGGTGACAAACTGCCCTTTCCAGTGGTACAGATCCAGCCATGTTGTTTTCCGTGCCACTTCCTTCATCGCTTCGATGACGCCGGGCCAGCGTTCGAAGTTGCGCGCACCGTTGGGATCGAACGAGATGATATCGCCAAACCGGATTATGTCTTCCACATTTTCCGCTTTCTCAAGAAGAACGACTGAGTGGCCTTTGCGATCGCATTCTATTGCTGCTGCGATGCCCGCGAAACCTGCGCCTACTATGATGACGTTGACACCGGACGGAGGGCGGCGAGGAAAGTGCGCCATAATGAAGTGAGAAGTATGGTGAGTATACAGGCAGATGAGAGAGCAATCGTGTCTTTCGTGGTAGGTGTGCTGATCTCCTTCCCCGTAGATACAGTGTGGGGTCCGCTTACTGGCACGCCACAAGCATGGCCCCACATGCAGCCTGATTGTAGTTCTGTCGGTAACTGAGACCTCTTGGTCATCGCCCGGCTGTACTAAATTGTGCTAAGTCGTTTTCTGACTGACTCCATCCAATGTGCGAATCAACGATCCACGCACGCCTGGGATACATATTTCCATCTCCCCACTCCCTTTTCGCCTGCAAACCTCTTGTGTGACATACAGAAACGTCTCTCGATATTTTCCTCTCAGATCCGAATTTCCGACGCCTCTTCCTCTTCTCAAGTTGCTATGTCGCGTTCTCAGGGATAACCGCCGGAGCTTCACTTTCAACTTCACTCTCTGATGTTCAATGATGCTCTACCCGCCTTCCCTATTGTACGTCAAGCTTGGAAAGTCAGTCCCAGACATCGTTATTATTGGGCAAAACACCCGACATCTACAAAGTTTCGAACCTCTTATCTTCCTACTGCCTCTTGCTTAGCTCGACAAGCACGCCGGTGAACCTTCGTTCCTGGGGCACGTTAATGTCGTAAAAGCGATACAGATTGTCGAAGACCGTAAGAAAACGACAGTAGCACACAAGGTAACGGAGTTCTGCCTCATTGCGGACGTGGGCGAAAGATGGAAGAAAGGTAATGTGCTACTTTTTCACCACCCATGTGTCTTATGGCTTTAGATTAGGTAGGTTAGGTACATGTTGCTTGCGCTCGTTGTAAGCAACCAGCTCGATCCATGTACTTGATGCTGAACCCTCTAGCTTCGATCTCCGCGAACTGGATGTAACAATAGTTCCAATTTCTACTCAATCCCGGAGACATCGTTTTTTAATTTGTAAACGACATCGTAGGCACCCATCTGCATCATGATGCGTACGAGTTCACCAACATCAATTGCATCGCCGTATCTTATGTTGTCGTACTTAGCCAAGAAGCGCATCATACTGCGCACCCATCGTCAGATGAAGGTCCTGAAGATTGGCGTATGCGGCAACCTTGGCGATCGAGTCGAGCTCTGACAGATTAACCCATAGTCGTTCACCGCCCGTCGAGATGGTGGGTACGTGCTTATCTGAAGAGCTGACGGCTATTCCATCGATCTTTACTACACGGGCTGGGGTTTGGGGTGCTTGTGGAGGTTGTCGATGGCTCACAGGCGTAGAGCCGCTGTCCGAGTTCTTGAATGAGTGGGGACACTATGATGTGCCGCTATTGGCGGCGTCATCTGACACAGTGGCTATTGTCGTCAAAGTGAACTGGTTCCTGTGGTTTTCGGCTTGTTCAGAGCACTAAAGCAGTCAGATCCGATTCTTGTAAGGAGGCGAGTAGGCGCAATTGATCATAGAGTAAGTGCAAGGATCTCCGCGTTCACCTCCGCGTTCACTAGTTCTTATTGATCCTCAACCTATCCCAGAAGTCCGCGATAAACCCAGCTACCTTCGGCACCCGTTCCCGTACAACACTATGGCCGGCTTGTGGGACAACAAAGATGCTATCAAAGCCAATTTCTCTCAACTCTTGCTCTGTACAAACTTCATCGTTCTCGCCCAGTACCACTAATGATGGTATACCAGACATTGCGGCCTTTTCAAACGCACCGTGATTGTTCATTGCGCCGCCATCTCTAAACGCTGCAATCACGGATGATGTATGACCACGATGTTCGTGCATCTGCCACTCCCTCACTGCCTCCGCAACAACTTCGCCTCTTCCAGCTCTTTCCCTCCAGTCACTTGGCACTACCAGCCGGCCGCCTTCAAGAAATTGCAGGATGACTCTGCTCAATTCATTGTCATCGTTGTCGACACCGTAATCAAGATGATGCTGATCCTCTTCTGGAAAAGATGAAATACAAAGAAGCCCAGCAGGCGCAATGAGCGTAAAACTGCTAACGCGATGTGGCCGTGAGTCAACATATCCGACTGTTAGTGAGCCGCCAAAGGAAAAGCCGATGAAATGTGCCGATGGCCATTGTAGATGATCGAGCAGCGCATCTAGCAGCCTATGGAATGTGGCGGCTTGATGCGGAACTATCGGCGTATCGCTTAAGCCGTGACCCCAGAGATCCACCAGCACAAAATGTGAGTGTGGAAGGATATCGTGTAGAGCGCGAGCCAGAGGTAGCAGTCCTATTGCCGGAGTCTGGATGCCATGAACGAACAGCACGTGATCAGTCGTCTGCGCGTCTATGGAGGGTACCGAAGGTGGTATCGAGTAGTATGCAGCTTTTCCATCTTGTGTTTGCAGGTATTGCGCGGGTGGAAGGATGGCGCCAAAGATGGAAACAAAAGATGACTCTGAGGGACCTGGGATAGGCGGTTTTTGTGGGAATGCTCCGCCAGGCCGTGGGATTGCGAAGTCTGTCCTGGTATCACACATTATGTCTCAATGTCCGGAACCTGGATCAACTGGATATCTACCCAGGTAATGCTGCGCCTACTCTCCAGCTTTTGTAGCATCTTTGTAAGATTCAGATCCATGGATGTTAGGCGAAGGGCGCGCTTAGCGTAAGCATGACTCGCGGATACGGGGAGCTCGCCCGCGTTCTCGTTGGGTAGGTACATGTCACTTTTCCCGTCTCCTTCCGCATTTAGCTGATGAGCAATGCCCAGTGCTTATTACGCAAGTCACTGAGTTTTTGAAGAATGCAAGAGTACCTAGGTATTCCCGACCACTACGATGTGAGCCCGAACGAACTCATGCCCAGCCCCTGCAAACGATGCCACACGAGTAATCTCGGCTAGAAAGCGTACTTGCCTCAGTCCCGACAATGCCACTTCGCAGAAGGATGGAAGCACCGAGAACAGGAAAAAATCTACCATCAGGAGAGTAGCGGCAGCTGTCGCACGATAGTCTACAATACATGGCAAGCCCAGAACCACCGCGCTAACTGGGTAGTTCGGCAATGTAACATGTCAAAGAAAGCCATCGAATTCAAAAAGAATAGAAAGCATAGAGTGCAGTGCGCCTTAGACTTAGACTGCGGTCTGGTCCTGGTTCGGGCTGGGTCATTGAGATTGTACTTTGGTACACGGTATGATTGCGATAGCTTTGATGTTGTTCAAGTCACGCTGGCAATGTCGCGAGCGCCCGAAGCTCGACCTTACTGGGCTCGTGTTACAATTAGAATATAGAGGAAACTGTTACATGTTGAACAGCTCGGAGCAGCTAGAAGCATCGTACCTCGGTAGTACAGACGGTCCTAAGCGTCTTTTGGCTGTCCATGCTACCTAGGTATGCTGGCCTAGAATTAAATTGTCGATAATCAACAATGACCCATCCAGCAGGTCTTTCTGCGGCGCGACGAGAGTACAGCCGAACATTTCGTAGGTTTAGTGCTCATCATAAGCCCGCCATTTGCGCTAATGGGTGACAGAAACTTTACCGGACACCTGTCGATCACCACTAACAATGTCGTTACTGCCACGATACCCAACGAGCGACACCTATTCGATGAACCCTATATCACCTCTAATGGGCGGATTAAGGTAGACCGCAGGTTCGAGAACGTTCCTATCGTAAGCTACTTGGATCCAAAGAATTGTACGGTGCCCCGAACTGGAAGTACGTTTTTATCTAGTGTTTACCCGATAACCAATTACGACAAAGCTAGATTGACCATCACTCCGATACAGCGAAAGTCTCCCACACCAGCATTGATGGGCATTGATACCGTGAACAACTGTGCCGGCTTCGTGAATTCGTCTTCAGATATGGCCATCGTTTTTTGAAAAAAAATATGCAGTGGCGCAATGACGAGTCTCGTGCAGGGTGCGATGGCTGCGCTGTTGATCTTTGCTAGTACTTGTTTTCCTGGTGTAGCGTTGCAAACGAGTGTCCGGAACACAAGCATCAAGCGATGCGGAGCTACAGGAAGTTGCTACTACTCTACTTGCCAATGAGAAGCATGCCTGGACATGGCCTGTCAGGAACGTACACTGGAAAGGGCGTGGGTGAGTTGAGTGGGCCAATCATAGGTCACCTGAGTATGTTACGGTTTTATACTATACAGGGACATCTTGACGAGGTGGAACGGGTCGCCTGAAAGACAGATATTGGTGGCTCACGATGAACAGCCGCACCTTCGTCACGATATGCCATTCGTGGTGCGTTCGGCAACTTCCAAGATTAGATGCAGGCTAGCTCCCGGGTTGTTTATCCTCCGCGATGCAGGGCCTCGAGCAAGATTCTAGCAGAGTAAAGTGCTGCGCATAGATACGTCGGAGAAGGTATAGCGAGCCGGCAAGCAGGTGTTTTGATGGACTTCCGATGGTAGCGCAATTCTCATGTCACTCAGCCAATCAAAACATTAGCGTACCGACTCAGCGGTGCTTGCAGCACTTGCGCAATCGAGTATTTTGCCGACATGACCGATAGCTCGGCGAACATGATCATCAAGAACAATTGATCGCGGGCTATCCGATCGGCTTTGCGGGGGTGGAGCAATGATCGCTTCCAGGGGTTGAATCCACCGGTACATGCGCCAGCTCTTTAGGGCTGGCTCGAGCCACCCTGCACCGCCGTGGTGCAGCGGATCAAGCCAGCCGTTGTGGAGATCGTGTGGCATACGATTTTGTGGATACTCAAGGAAAGATTATCTCCATCGCTAATCGTTGGGATCTCACTCTGGTAGAGGAACTGAAGCAGACCTTGGAAGATTGCTCACTACCACTTCACCAGTGGGCAAGATTGGGCGCCGTTGTGAGATATAGGGTGGCAGCTTGATGACAGGCTTATCCCTTCCTTGGACGTAAACAAAGCTCCACTAACTGCGTCGAACCCGTTTCGTGACGAGCCCTAATCCACCCGCCACCGGCAAATTGAAGTTGACACCAACGGCACATAGCATATGATAACTGAGTCAGTTTAGGACTTGGGTAGAATCGGCGAGGTTACATGGCCTCGCCCGTGCGCTCATGTGTTGTGGCTTTTACAGCGGACTCTGCATTCTACACCAGCACGAAAAGCAATTATTGCTACCCGTGCACACCGTCGTAAACTACCTTGTCAAAATGCTCCTTCTGTCCCCGCACCTAGCATTTGCCTGTGTGCTGCTGTTCAGCGCCTGTTGCCCCACGACGAATGCTGTCTCATTAGACGATGCGGCACTGGATGCGTTGAGCCAGATTCCGCCATGCGCCGTAAGATACACATCGCACAACAGGACGATTGTTGCAGCTGACTGTCGCAAAGCTAAATTGTATCAACAAAAACCTGCCTGCCATCGGCTGTACGCTCCTCGACATAGAGTGCCAATGTAGTTCCAAAAACTCGACCAAGATTTTGCAACCGTGCTTGGAAAAGCAGTGCAATTACAACGAGACCTTCGGTATGTTCATCGCAGTGATCGGAAGCGGTATCACTGATTTGTTTGCAGCTACGCTCCGCATTCAAGCATCTATTTGCGACAAGCCGCACGATAACCTATCGAACTCCATCCGGATAGTGGCATACGTGACTGGAATTATACCAATCATCGTGATTGTAATGCGCTTTGCTTCTCGATATGTGGGCGGCAATAAGCTGTGGTGGGACGATTGGCTCCATCTAGCAGCGGTGGTAGGTGTTCGATGGACAAATCAGTGTCATCTTACTTACGATTGTGCAGGTCTTGGTCATCCCTATGACTGTTGCCCTATTATTGAACCTTAAAGCGGGACTCGGCCATCACATATGGGACCTGACATATCCACGTGTCGTCGCGATCGGAAAATGGAGTATGCTTCCATCTGCCAGCTCTAATAAACAAATACTGACTATTGATAGCCTATATCGCTACCATCTTGTGGGGTGTCGAATTGCTTCTCATAAAGTACAGCATCCTCTGCTTGTATATTCGCATTTTTCCGAACGTCTGGTTGAAGCGCGCGGTCTTCGCCTTCATGGCTTTTACGGCTCTGTTCACCCTGCCCCTACTTTTCCTGGCTGCGTTCCAATGTGTTCCAGTCCGTGCTATCTGGGACCTTCAAGAGCAAGGAACTGCGAAATGTATTGACTATATTGCCGTCTTGAGACTGACGGTTGTATACGAGATCATCGCTGAGACTATCCTTTTCAGTCTTCCTATCCCGATTGTATGGAAGCTGCAGATGAAGACTGCAAAGAAGATCCAGCTACTCATCTTCTTTAGCCTTGGTATCTGGTACGTCTCATCTTGATCATGTTCGGTTTGTGTAATCTAATCCTTCCGAAGTGTTATTATTATGTCCATCGTACGCCTGCCATTTTTACCAGGGGTTGTCGACACTATCGACCCAACCTATACAGTGACTGGCACGTCGATTACTGGATTCACCTCCAGTGGAGTTGCACATATATGCGCTGCCGTCCCCACTATCAGAAACCTGATACGATACTGCCAAAACGGGTTCAAGATGCCCACGAATGTTCCTTCAAGCTACACCACGGACCGCAGTACTTACAACTCTACGAGCAAACGAAGCTACAAGTCATTGCAGGACAAAAAGAATGGCTCTAGTACAGCACAAAAGCGAGGCAAAGCCTCATCTCGCGATACAAAGGATCCATATCGCCTATCCGCAATCGTGGATGCCGAGAATGATGGCACAGTCATAGAGCTACGTGCGATAGACTCGCCAACTCACGCGAATGCATTGAATGATGAGGAACAGGATGGACAAGAAGGGAAGATTCGATGGACTCAGCGCGTGGAAGAACAGCTTCCTACTATTGTTCGCGAATCTCCGTCGCCGGGGTTGGACGACTCAGCGTCTCAAAAGTCCATACTTCGCCAACACCCCTATTCATAAAAGCAAAAGAGGAAAGATCAGTGGCATGTATGCCGCCCAAGAATGCTGTTTCGCCATTACGTGTACCTACTTTGAACTTGCAACAACAGAGGCCGCTTTAGTGATGCATGCAGAGTGCTTGGACATGGTCGCACTACCTCCTTTTCCTTTTTGAAGCTTACAACAGATAGAGAGAGACCATATCTTTGAGTTCACCCGCTTTTCCTGATATTCATTCGGGTAGCGCAGACTAGCGAACGCGTGCATGAGCTTGCGCCACACGTACAGTCGGCTTGACGCGACCATGGGGCGTATACTCAAGAGTGTAGTCAGGTACACCGGGTAGGTATGTAAGTGGCTGTCGCAAGCTTTCCAAACAGCGGTCTAGGCGAGCAATTCAGCCAGGCGTCTGCAATGCTTGTAGGGGTTTGAAGTAACATACTGGCATGTGATGCGAGCTCGTGCCCGTCTTGCTCTTTGTGGTCGTAGTACACATCTGGGTACAGGTGCTGCTTGATACGCTTCTGTTGAATGGTAAGCAGTTCCCAGTGGCAGCCTGCAATCAGTCATTACGTGTTTCCGATTGGCCAGTGCCCAACCGACCTTAGCCAATGCAGCAGACGACACCTGAAGTTCGCGCTTGCGCCTAAGAATTAGAAGAAAAGCGGAAGCTAAAAGCTAAAATTACAGATATCCTAACACAGAGTATTTCAAAGTTCGAAACGAGAGTTTACGAGTGCTCTTAGTAGTGGAGTTACACCGAGTTAGCCTCGGCTCATCGCCTACATTTGACTTGGTGGCCGATGGAAACCACGACAACAATTTCTGCTTGCGCAATGTGTTCACTTATACCTCGAAGTGTCACCAACTAAATCCTGAGCAGCAGGAGCGAGAATGGCTAACCAACGTATGGAGCTTACTACGCCAACAGTGACATGGCAACCTCGCACGACTTACCTTACTGCATACAACGTCCTCTTCGCATCGCTATGGGCATCGGTCTTCGTTCGAGCCATGTCTAATGCTCGAAATGGCAAATTCGAGCTCTTTGATGCAACAGAGCCATATGCGCGATGGATACAGACCGCTTCGTTGATAGAAGTCTTACATGCGGCGTTTGGTATGTTCATCATTCCTACCTCTTCTTGTGCATCTCATTGAGAACGATACCAGGTGTCATCAAATCTCCAGTCAGCACAACCGCACTTCAAGTTGTTACACGCGTCATACAGGTTTGGATGGTGTGGTACAGTTTTCCGCAAAGCACGGCAACTTCGCATGCTTATCTTGCCTTGCTCCTTGCTTGGTCGGTCGCAGACACCATCCGGTACCTGTATCTTGCGGTCAACATGCACGGGAAAGCTCCGAAAGGACTGGTATGGCTCCGGTATGTTCTCAAGCCACCTCATCCGCTACTTGGTCCTACCTAGGTAGCTGACTGTCCCAGGTATACCATGTTCTACCCACTCTATCCGGTCGGTATCGGGGCTGAGTGGTGGTTACTGTACCGGTCTATTGCTCCTGGAGCAAAGGTCAGCCCAGTCATACCGCTCGTCTTCTACTTCTGCTTGATGCTGTACATTCCAGGTATGTATTCTTTTATGGCGGCTTGTTTATACTCGAAATTCACATCTTATTAGGTTCCTACACCATGTACACCTACATGATCAAGCAAAGAAGGAAGACACTGGGTTCAAGACACAAGGTCCAGTAAGCGCATATATTTGGTTGCGTTCCAGTACAAACGTAGTCATATGCAAAGGATGGGAAGTCTTTTTGAACAACTCTGTCTACGAGATGAGCTATCGTATAGCGATGTCCCAAGAGCTGAATACAGCCAGAAGGATGTGCTCAATCTCATGGCGTTGGTAAAACGGTGGACCTCGTCCCCTCGCATTACCATCCGAAGTTCTCTTTGTCACAAGTACAAAGCATGTTTATCCGAATAATCTAGTCTATTTCCTGCATTGATCCTATCTTCACCTCAGCTGTAACGGCTAATGTCTGGAATGTGGGAAGACGCGCGCAATGGCATCAGCCAGGTACAGGCCAAGGCTACAATGAAGGCTAGCGTATGTGATATGACAGGACCGACACCAAGGACGAAGACGAAGAGCATGATGATATTGCAAGAGGTTAGCATGACCGACGGTAGTAATGTTTAGAAAGAAGAATATATAACCATAAGAACCGGACCCACATATGGCAGACAGGTTAGATGTAGGAAACCTTGACGCCCATTCCTACGGTACGTCTCACCTTGTCCCACGCACTCCGTATGATGCGTAGTATCCTCTCTCTAAGATGGCGCCTGCCAAACGCCAAGCCAAACGCCAATAAGAAAAGTAAAGTACGGAAGAAAGCCATGGGATTGGAAGTCATGTGATGGGCCGTATCCGAAATCATGGTGTGTATGTTTGCGAACATGGTAGACGCGCGGTTGTAGAGGCCGGGTGGTGGTGTGGTTGGTTTCTTGGCGGGCGTTCGGGAGGTGCGGGAAGACTGCGATGGCGTGGGTTGTGGCGTGGGTTGGGGTTTGCTGAAGCGCTCGTCTGAGCCGCGGGGTTGGCGTCTGTTTTGTTCCTCGCGTATGCGGCGTTCGTCTTGTGCGCGCGACTGCTCGAGGCGCTTGGCCTCGGTTTCTCTGCGGCGCTCCTCCATTTGCTCTTGTTGTTGCTGGCGTAGCTTCTCTTCGCGGGCTTGCGTGTCTTCCTTTTCTTCCTTGAGAGAGTGCAGTGCTAGCAGGAAGGCTTCCTTGCGCTCTTGGTCCAGCACCTCGGACATGTCGATGAAGTCGCGGGCATAGTCCCATTCGTCGTTCCGTGGCAGGACGTGCAGGGTGTAGAGCTCGAGGAGTTTGATGCGCTTTTCCAGGTCGCGTGGGGTGTCGGTGCCGGTGTGTTGCCTACGATGGCCTGGCCGTTTGTCGAGGTATGCCGGAGAAGACATGTGCGAGGACACGTCGAGGGCTGGGTTGGCGGTGGCGGAGAGGTACGTCTCGAGCTTCTGCTGATTGAGCCGCTGCGAGGGCGCATGGGTAAGGAGGAGGGTGGCTCTATGTAGCATCAATACGCAGTCGCTCACCAGGTCAGGGGATTGCTTACAGGTTGACGACAACGTCGGCGTCCACGTCGCCCTCGACACCCGCATAGCCGTCGCGGACCACGTGGTCCCAGATGCTGCCGTCGCGACACTGCGAGACCAATTGCTTCCATCGCGTGCTGCCAAAGGCGTGCTTGCCCTCTTCGGCGCCCAGCTCGACCACGGCGTTGAGGAAGGTGAGGTAGAAGCTCCACACCTTGACCCGGGTGCCGCGCGACGCCGTCGCGACGGGCGCGTGGCCCACGACGTCGGCCGCGTCGATTGGCGGCGGGGTGATGATGGGCTCGATAGTCGACAGCGCCTCGGGGAGTCGTCGCGTCAGGAACAGCTGGGCAGCCTGTCGGTAGGCTTTGGCGATCTGCGACGACTGTTGCCGTGACGTCGAGAGCGACGAGATGGATGATGAGAGGTAGCGCGACTCGCTGACGTCGTCGTAGAGCGTCGCCATGTTTCGCTATGTCGCGACGTTCCAGGCAATGTTCCAGGCAATGTCCTCTGAGCTTCACGAGCGCATAGCGGTGGGTGACGGAGCGCCCGGTGTCAACATTTCGAACCTCGGCTGACCTCACCTCACCCGAACCGCCTTGGCGCGTCACCTGCCTCCGAGACCCCGAGCTATCTGCGTTTGCATCAGTCTGTAGACGTTGTCAAGGTGCTTGACACCCGCTTGCTTGCGTCAAGCTCAGAGTCAGGAGCTAGACACGGGCTTTGTCGCTTGATCCATCGCTGCTAACTTCAACAACACTGACCAGAGAGACCTCCGCACCCAGCCAACATAGCTCTACACAGCGCCTGCCCCATTTCCTCCGATTGCCAACGACGTTTGGAAGTGCGCCTTGCTTATTTTTACGCGTCTCGCCAACATGGACGTCGACGCAGCTACCTTCCCGCACCACTTGCTGGCCATCTTCATCCACATATCCGAGGCCGACTTTGTGTCTTTTGATCTCGAACTGTCCGGCATTCCATCGCGCATCCAAGACAAACCTGCACATGGCCCGGCGCGCTTCACCATGGAGGAGCGCTATGCCGAGACCAAAATGGGCGCCGACCGCTATCAGATCCTACAGATAGGTATCACTTGCGCGCGCTTCGACTACCTTGCCAATACCTATGTCTTGAGGCCTTACAACATCAACATCAGCCCGCTTTTTGACGAGCGCATCGACTTTGAGCGTGAGATCAAGTTTCAGAGCGGCGCGTGTACCTTCCTCCTCAACAATGGTTTCGACCTGGGGGCTCCATTTGCCACAGGCGTACAGTACTTATCCCGCGAGGAAGCAGAGCGAGCAAAGCGCATGGCCTGGGATCGACTCGAGAACAAGAATCCCATACCCGATCTGCAACTTAACTCGGCAGATGTCGAGTCGCTCGACTTTATGCGCAGGGTGAGGCAAGCCATTGAGAAATGGAAATCTAGCACTTCGTCGTCCTTGGACATTACAACTCATACAGGGCTTTCCACTCCGCCCGTAATACCCGTCATCACGCGATTCGAGAAGCGTCTCGTGCATCAGCTCGTGCGCGCAGAGTTCCCAGAGTTGGTGTCCATAGGACGCGGAGAGTGTATTCGTATCCTTCATCTAGACCCTGTGCGTGAGGCCGACAACATGCGCAGGATCAAGAACCGCGTCAAAGAATCCATTGTCCGACAAACCGGCTTCCGCTGGATCTTTGAGGCTTTAGTCAAGGGCGGCGACATCAATCGCGCGGATCCACTCTATGTCGCACGCACTACTGGCACGATTGTCACTGCCGACGCATATGATATAAGAGATCGCTACGACAGAGCCATAGAAAGACTCAAGATCAAGCAGCCCGTGCTAGTCGGCCACAACATGTTCACTGACATTGTCTACTTTTATCGTACTTTTGTCGGCCAACTGCCTGCACGTGCAACATCTCCTCATTTGGACGACGCGCTAACTCCGTACAGGATACGTTGCAAGGCTTCCAGGATGCCATCCATGAGCTGTTCCCCAACATCATCGACACTAAATATCTAGCGACTCATGCTGAAGGCGACCTCAACGCCTCCCCTACACTACAGGATATTGCTGAGAATTCAAGTCTGCAGCCGTTGCCCCACATCGTCACGCATGCCGACCATCCGAAGTACCAAGAGACCGAGGCCTTCCACGAAGCAGGCTATGACAGCCTCCTTACTGCCACCATCATGATCAGGCTCGCCGCCAAGCTTGGTGCGGAGCGAGGAGAACAGGTTCCGGCGCCATTGCCCAACCGTCCCAGTGACAAAGCGAAAGGAGTGTTGGCGGAAGATGTTCAGGATTTTCTAAAAGATGGACGCGAGAAGGTCGACCTGCCCGTTCCCCTGCCCCCAGTGGAGCAGCCTCAACCCAAGAAAACAAAGAAACAAAGGGCCAAGGCTAGGAAAAAGGAGGCAAGACAACAACAATTCGAAACTAAGAACCTATTCGACACGCTCAAAGCTCTGAGCCCTGACGCCGAATCTTCCTCGACTGAAGATGACGGAGAGGTTAAGCTTCCTGAAGATAGTGAACTTGCAAAATGGGACGAACAGGTTCAAGACGTCGCCGGGTCATGGGAAAATGACGTCTACGTCCAAGATAAGACGGGATGGGTGCCGTTGGAGCAGGTTAAGCGACAGCCAATGGAGCTCATCCCAGCCTTTGATTCAAAGTTTTGGAACGAGTTTGGCAATACATTGCGTGTGTTTGGCACTCAAGAAGCTGTCCTGAAGATCGCAGAGTGGGAGGTTTGAAAGCCGCGCAAGCTTGACTCCAAGCTAATAAAAGGTGAAGTTGGCACCAAGGTTCTCATGGTTGTGTACAATCTTGAAGAGCTGAAGTTACGCCGTGAGCGGTAGTAGAAAGACAAACATGTGTTGTCTCTAATGCGCAACTCGACTCTGTGCCCATCATGGTCATTCATCATAAGAGACAGTGGTTTGAGTGCGTAACAAAGAGTTCTTCAATGTCTTCCCCTCTTCTTGTAAAGCATGGACAGCCTCCTGCGACATTCCTTCGGTCCCAATCCAGCAGCGCCATCATCCACAATCACTCAGACCCAATCAAGTTGCAGGTCACCAAACACGCCTTTTCATCATAGACACACAGGTTCGGCATTTGCCGCTCATTTCAACGCCCGCCCATGTCATCACCCATATACAGTCTGCTTCTACCGTACACGAACCCGACTTTCGGTCCAAAAGATCGCACCTCCTCAGATATACACGATTTGCCTTTTTCAATCGATGCATATGACTCTGACAGACTACTCATACACCATCACTTCGAACGGCCAGCTCCAACAGATCTCTGCAGCGGTCTCGTATGCTCTTCAGGACGTCATAGCGTATTCGAAAGATTCCGCAGGGAGAATGCTCGACTCGACATGTATGAGTCCGTAGTTTGACGGACAATGGTCTCGGGATCGGAAGAGGTAAAGGCTATAGACAGGTTGTCAGGTAATATTAAATTGAAGGGTCGACGTCTGGTGCTGTTGACACAAAGTTTTCAACAACGTGCAGGACCAGCGCCTATGGCTTCTACTGGCTCGATGTTCACCTCCACCGCTTTTGCCTGTGTCGTACTCGATGGGACGACCCCTCGGTTGTGCTCTTCGTCGGAGCCGGGCACATCATTTTCCTGGGGTAATGGCTCAAAGTGCGCATTGTTGACTCTTTTCCTATCGATGCGACGTCTCCAAGGCTTGTACAGCAGAACACTGAGACCACCGAAAACGATGAATGTACCGCATATAGCTCCGCCTGCATCCTGTTAGTGTCGAATTCTTTTAGTGCGATCAATCAACTCACCAACTATATCCCAAGCATCGCCCAGCTTTTCGACGCCTTCCCAAAACTTGCCATGCGGCTCGGCAACGTTGAGCACCAGATTGAGGAACTGCACTGTCCCGATGATGGTCGCGACAACCACGGTAATGACTGTTAGCACAATGCTGTAGTAGCAAATGGCGATCGGGTCGCGCGCAAGTTGCGTGCTTGTGTACAGACTCATCATCAGCGCACCATCGGTGGTATCGAGAAGGCACATGCCTGCTGTGAAGAGCAGTGGAAAGATCAAGATCAGCCAAATTGATGTCCCCTTCGTGGCTTGAATCGAACTTATTCCTAGGATAGCGATCTCGGAAGAAGTGTCGAAACCTAGCCCGAAAAGTACACCCAGAGGATACATCTTCCAGGGTCGGTCGACCAACTTGAAGAGCTTCTGCAATATCGGGAAGAGGCAACCGCCGCCCTGTATCTTGAACTGTTCGTGCTCACTACCAGGGTCGCTCGAAACCATCTTTCGCATCTGTACTATGAGCTTGTACAGAATGTAGATGTTCATAAGACCAAGGAGCAACAAGAAAGCAGCAGAGACTGAAGTGCCGATAATGCCACCGACACGCTCGAAATTGTCAAACTTGTCTGACACCGCCGCTGCAGTTCCTGCAACGATGAGCGACGTGATGATGACGATGGTAGAATGTCCGAGACTGAAGAACATTCCAACCGTCACTGGCCGCTGGCCTGCAGCAACCAGACGGCGAGTCATGAGATCGATCGCCGAAATATGATCTGCATCCAGGGCATGGCGCAAGCCCAGAGTGTATGAGAGGATTGCTGTCGAGATCAGTGGCGTATGCCAGTGCTGCCGACGTTTAGCATATGAGATCAACGCCATTCGGTTTCACCTTCTTTACTTACTAAGACTATACCAACTGCCGCCCAAACAAGGAGGTTTACAGCGACGAGGGTTATGATGATTGCGATTGCCGCGAATGGGAGCCTTCTGAGGTAGGGTGTCTGCGCATGATATGCAGATGCTTTGTTGGATGCATTGCGAAAGAATGATAATTTGCTCCCTGCATCGCTACCCACTACAGATGAGGGGCGGGAGGTTGGCATTCTACCAGAATTCGCCCTCGCGCGTAACAAAGGACACGAGAAATTGCGATCGAAGTGTGATAGAAAGAGAAAGAAGTTTAGAGAGGTACCTATAATGAAGCTTGGAAGGTAAGTATCGCAGAGCACCGTGGGATGCAAATGACGCCAAGTGGGGCTAGCAGCTGTTATCGTGACCCTCTGGCGGGGTAATTAGCATCATGGTGTACTAATAGTCGCGAATCCACGAAACCTCGGCATCAAGTTTTGACGATCAGAAGCTCGTATTGTATATGGTGAATTATCGTCGACTCTCAGATTTTGCGGAAGCATAGACATGCGTTGGTGCCACCAAAACCGAAGCTATTCGAGAGAGCCACATTGACTCTGTGCTGTTGAGCAGCATTGGCGACGTAGTTGCAGTTAAAGTCAACCGCCGGATCTCCTGGATTCTCAAGATTGAGAGTCGGAGGTAGGATGTTCTGGTCATCGTCAACATGTAGGCTATGGCAAGAACCACATCTGACTTACGTGATGCATCCCAAGAATCGTGAAAATTGTCTCCACGCTCCCTGCAGCACCCAGAAGATGCCCGACCGCACCTTTTGTACTGCTCACATTGATTTCACAAGCTCTATCCTTTCCGTCTTCGCCAAGCAGAAGCTCTTTGATGGCTCGGTTCTCCGCAGCATCACCTAGTGGGGTGCTCGTCGCATGGGCGTTCACGTAGTCGACAGCGCTTGGCTTGAGGCCGGCATGTCGTAGTGCATGCTTCATTGCGAGACGTGGGCCTTGGCCATCTTCGCGAGGTGCCGTCATGTGGTGTGCGTCGCTGGACAGTCCGTAGCCGGCGACTTCAGCATAGATGTTCGCACCTCGCTTCCTTGCGTGCTCGAGTTCCTGCACCTGATTAGATACGACAGGTACGACAACCTTGCACACAGCGATCGCGTACCTCGAGAACCACAACTCCGGCTCCTTCTCCAATGACAAAACCATCCCGTTCTCGGTCGAATGGTCGACTTGACTCCATGGGCCGTTCATTGAACTCAGTAGCCAGGCTTCTAGCCCTAGCAAAGCCTGATATGGCGAGAGGATGAATGCATGATTCAGCTCCGCCGGCTATCATAACATCTGCATCTCCGAACTGAATCAAACGTGACGCGTCTCCGATGCTATGTGCTCCGGTCGTACATGCTGTTGTTGCCGCATGGTTCGGTCCCTATCATGGCTCAGCATCAACAAACATAGCCAGCAAGTTATAGCCACCTTGAACCCATAACGCATCGATATGTGACCTGCAGCTAGGTTGATCAACAGTCGTGGAACAAAGAGCGGGGACACCTTCCGGTAACCCTAGCATAATCAGTTGACAGTTACGATCGATAGCTGAGACAACCCACGCCTTTCTCATAAGCAATTGTGGTATCATACACATCATCTAAACTGCCGATACCAGATCCCATGTATACTCCCTATCTCGGGGTGAGCAAGATGCAGGCTGGGCGGATGCTGAGCCTCCGTACCGTGACTTCAAGATCGGCCTCTTCCTTCGAAAACCATCCCGCATCATTGAGAGCTTCCTCGGACGCCACCATGGCATACTGTGCGAAGCGTGCCATACGGCGTTCATCCTGTGACGAAATTAACATTGTCAAAGACAAGAACGTTGGGTGGCGGTACATACGCTGTGGCTTAGATGCTCCTTTGTATTCCATTTGCCATCGGTTTTGCTACCCTGAGGAACCAGACCAGCGACTTGGCTCGGTAGCAGCGCGAATTCAGGGCTTCTGTCTTTGATGGAAACGATGCCACACTGGCTATCGATCAGACGCTTCCAGGTTCGTCGAACACCTATCCGCGTTAGGAGAAATGGGATCAAAGCAAGGTGGACGTCGTGTCACCTAGTCCAAGAGGGGTTACAAGCCCTAAGCCTGTTACTACTACCCGTCGCATCGCATGTCAGTAATAATGGTTGATGTTGGATGCGGACGCGTTTGGGTGGGCAGAGAGAGCTAGTGTCACGCGCAAGCCACGTGTGGCGTCCGTTAGCGAGAGGTGCGTGCTACATAGCCGTGATTGCGTCCGTCCTTGTTGTTTTAGATGCCTCCATTTCGCTCCCATCGCAGGAATTCTATATAGTGCACGCTGAGCTTGGTTTCCATTTGCAGCCGTTGACTGGTCAGAGTACGCTTTGCGCCAGTCGGTTGATGCATTAATTCGACGATGACAAGTCGTATTTGGGCCAACAATATATTTCTGTGTACTATAAAAGCCAGACAACAACCTGCAATTTGCCCATGACCATCGCAATCAAAGTCGGGAGAGCTCAACTTTTCTGTTGTTGTCCAATCATCTAACTTGAAACACCTGCGGGCAGCCGGTGACTCTGTCTCTTGATTGCACTCGAGGGTTTGGCGACAGTCTTCGTGTTGTTGCACAACCTCATGGGAGAAATCGTATGGTAACGCCATTTTGCACAAAGCAGTGATTATGTCGCCAAGTAGGTGAAAACAATCCTGGACAATGGCGGACAGGCAACACTCGGAGGGAAGCCTCGAGTCTTGTCTCGGGCATTGCGGGGAACTTTGGAAGCAGTGTCAAGAGTATCAAGGCTTGGGCAGACACTTCAAAAAACCAATCTAGGCAAAGGGTGATGGTTGATGTTTGACAGATCGAGGGCATCATACGGGCCAGGCAAATCCCAAAAGCACGTCATTGTCTTGGCGAGCCTCGTCTAGCGGGCGTCTGCAAGCAGCACTCGACACCAATGTGATGACTCCCCACAATGTGATCGATACGCCAGACTTCCTGCAACGCAGGCTCCACTCTTCCCTACGACTACACGTACGACATCGCGACTATGGATACCTATGGATCTGCCAATGGATCGACGAAGTACAGTAGGTGCATTTTGAACTTTTCTTGCCGTCGCAAGCATTTCGGACAGGCAAAGCAAGAACGGCTGGTTGCTGTAATTTGCTATGCGGAATGTTGAAGAATCCAGACGGGTTTTCTTGACGCGTTCTGGCGGTGCATGATCCAAACTGACATGCGGTAGGGACGGTGTCGTCGCAGCCCGAGAATCCGTTCGCCAAACTTATCCCCGACCAGACCTTTGCCGTCATCCCGCGGGTCACGCTCGAATCCGGCGTCGTGTTACACAATGTCAGCGTTGCCTACAAGACCTACGGTACCCTCGCGCCCAGCGGAGACAATGCCATGGTGATATGCCATGCGCTCACCGGAAGCGCTGACGTGGGAGACTGGTGGGGACCGTTGCTAGGTGGGCCTGGGAAGGCTTTTGATATATCGCGCTTCTTCGTCGTCTGTATGAACAGTCTCGGCAGTCCTTACGGGAGCGCAAGCCCGGTCACAGCAAAAGATGGCGACGTCTCGCTGGGTCCGTACGGACCCGAGTTTCCACTGACAACTGTAAGAGACGATGTCAAGTTAGTCGAGCGAAATCTGGAATTCGTACTTGGAAGCCGCTAACGGGCACAGTGTCTTCAAGCTCCTTTTGGATGATCTTGGTGTGAAGCAGGTCGCTGCCGTCATTGGAGGATCCATGGGCGGTATGCTTGTCCTCGAGTTTGCCTACTTCGGAAAAGACTACGTCAAGACCATCATCCCGATAGCCACTTCCGCTCGCTACAGCGCATGGGGCATCAGCTGGGGCGAAGCGCAACGGCAAAGTATCTACAGTGACCCCAAATACGACGACGGCTATTACGCATATGAAGATCCTCCATCGACCGGGCTTGGAGCCGCACGCATGTCTGCTTTACTGACTTACAGAAGCCGCGACTCGTTCGAATCAAGATTTGGGCGCAATACACCAGACCTATCCAAGAAACAGAGCATCAATACTGTACCGCGACCGACCACTCCGTCCAATCCCTCCCATGAACACTGGGCGATACACAACCACGGTCACAAGAACGCTGGCTCGCCGCGTCTGATGTCACGGACAAACAGCAGTACCGCCATACCCGGTTCTGCAGCCGCACATGCCGACCTCGAGTTCCATGATGCATCGGACCCAGCCACTCCGAACCTCGAAAGGTCAAGCTCGACAAGTAGCAACAGTCAATTCCCGCGCTCATCGAAGCCTCTTGCGCCGCACTACTTCTCAGCACAGTCCTACCTCCGTTACCAGGCCGACAAGTTCATCAAGCGTTTTGACGCTAATTGTTACATCGCAATCACAAGAAAGCTGGATACGCATGATGTATCCCGCTACCGCTATCCTGAAGGCGAGACACCCGACACACTAGATCCAGTATCGGCCCTTCATTATGCGCTTTCCTTGATTGAACAGCCTACACTGGTACTAGGTATACAGTCGGACGGTCTCTTCACATTTGCCGAACAGAAGGAATTGGCCGCTTGTATTCCCAAGGCTACACTTAAGACGATCGATTCTCCAGATGGTCACGACGCCTTCCTCCTCGAATTTGAGCAGGTAAACAAACACTTACTAGGCTTCCTCGAGACCGAGCTTCCAGAGATCATGAATAGAACACCAAACGTAGAGACCGCAACAAGCGATTCTGGTATGGTCGCCACCAAAAGCAGCACGTTTGGTGAGGCTGAGGTCGACGATATCACGGCATGGTAAGAAGAATGGGAGCATTGAATTTGGCACGGCGTTCTGGGTTCAGAGGATAACTGCACTGGTCGGCGTACAAATTTCGGTATAGCCTTGAAAGAAGGCTGCATGAGTATAATGCGCCATGGGGCGTCCCGAGCTGAGGTTCAACCCCTCGTAGACACCAAGTATTGCAGCATGAGAGCAGCAACAACAACAACCCAATAATTCTCTCCTCTTAGTTTTCCCGAATCTTTCAACTCTGTCACAAACGGCTCGCACATGTCCAATCTACCTCATGTCTGTACCCCGCCTTGCACGCTAATCGTTAGTCGTCTCCGCACGTCCACCGTCTCGCGTGCCCCTCATCCTCGGTTCGTATACACAGCGGATACTCCCCGCAGACCTTGACACGAACGTGCTTTATCCGATCTGGTCTCCCGAGTTGCAGTGCCGTAGGATCACGAGGGCTTTGGTGACGATGCACGGTAGATTATGAACGCAACGTCTTGACAATGGTAGAGGGATTATCTGTGTACCGAATTCGGACTGCTCATGCTTTTGCGACCCCGATCAGTAACCTTCGACTATCCGTACAAAGGCCAAGAACAAGGTCCGTTAAGTTGGACCCCCGCACATAGGACAGTGGGTGCCGGGTGTCCGTGTTGATACATATATAGGTGTATTCGGAGTGACTCGATGTTCCTCAATCAGCCATAGTCCCTTTCTTCACATCGTCCCGAATACAGTAACATTATGCAACTCCCCAAAACACAAAAGGCGGCCATCAAACAAGGCACCGGCGACAACGCTACGATTACCATCAAGGAGATTCCTGTCCCAGAACCAGCTCCTGACCAGATTCTCGTCAAGATAAACTACAGTGGCCTCTGTGCCTCGGACAAATCCCTGCTCCATGATGAGTGGGACTTCAAGATGGCCGAATGTACCAAAGGCATTGTAGGCCATGAGGGCGCTGGCATCGTTGTAGCCGTTGGCGCAAACGTGCAGGATCTCTGGCAGATTGGTAATCGCGCTGGTATCAAATGGATTGCGTCTGTATGCCGACGATGCGAGTTTTGTACTAATGGCCAAGACGAATGTCATTGCCCGAAGCAGCTGAACAGTGGATTTACTGTTGCGGGAACGTTCCAGGAGTATTGCTTAACGGATGCGAGATATGCGACGAGATTGCCTGATGGTGTCAAAGATGAGGAGGCGGGCCCGATCATGTGTGGTGGTGTTACAGCGTATGTGGCTTGCAAGAGAAGTAAAGTACTCCCCGGGCAGTGGATTGTCATTCCGGGAGCGGGTGGTGGTGAGTATGCGCATAGCGCTTTTGTGTCCTCTTCCGTCTTTCGCAGCGATGAAATTGAAACCGGCATATAAGATGATACTGATACCACCCAGGCCTTGGTCATTTTGGTGTTCAGTACGCTCGCCATATGGGTATGCGCGTTATTGCCATCGACGGCGGCGCCGCCAAACGCAATCTGTGCCTCTCTCTTGGTGCCGAGAGGTTTATCGACTTCACTACATGCTCGGACATCACTTCCGAGATCATGAAGATTACTACTTATGGCGCCCATGGCGTGATCGTTTTCGCAGCAACGAAAGCAGGCTACGAACAAGCGCCAAACTTGCTGAGACCCAACGGCACGATGGTGTGTGTAGGTCTACCGAAAGATTCGTCGATCATTGCGGGAGCTAGTCCAATCCTGATGTGCCTCAAGAGATTGAATGTTGTGGGAAGCGTGACAGGAACGCTAAAGGACGTTGAGGAGGTGAGTGTTATTCTCGCGAGCTAGGTAGGGAGACTGCTACTAACTGGGCGGGTAGGCACTCGACTTTACTTCGCGAGGACTCGTACATCCGATTCTGATTCATGGTGGTTTGGAGGATATTGATCGGTTCTGTGCAGACATGAATGCACGGAAGCTTGCTGGACGGGCTGTTATCAAGATCGCTGCGTAGATGGGTACAGTCCACGATGCTCTACATCAAGTAGAAATTTGGTACCGCCATGCTACACTCAAGATAGATCTGCGCCAAACCCTACGTGAAGCAAATCAGAGGCGAATCATTTTTCTGCTCTGCTTGACTCCTTTCCTTCGTTATGATGCGGCTGAATGCGTGGCTGAAGGGTTTACGAGTGGCTGTGTTTTACAATGGGTTCATCTTAACTTGCCTCGTGCAAAAACTAGTCAGCGCTCTTTGGAGCACTACCTCGGTGACAGACCTACTCAAATGTAGCTCTCGATCTGCTATTGAAGAATAGAGTAACCAGCCACGGAGGCATCAGCGAAATTTAAGGTGATGGATGATGACGGTATAGAGAGGATCATAGGATTCAGATCAAGACCGGGATACTAGACGAAGCTGTCGAGACAAAGGTGCCGGTTGCCACGAATATGCCGGATAGAGTGCAGCACTGCAGATATCCGCTGTGCGATGTATGATTATCCTAGGGCTAATGTGAGATTGCGATAGTCATCTGGCTCTTCACCGTACGCAAACCGTACCACGGAAATTGTTTATCGAAATGTCTGGCGCGGCGCAAGCAGGATTGCCTCACAGGTGACGCGAAAGTGACGGAAAGATGACGTGGAAAGACAAAAAGATGGTGTTCGAAAAGGAGCGGCAAAGAAGAAAGGAAGATAGTCGAGCAGGGAGAAGGTGTTGGCGATACCTGGAATCGGACAGGAGGGTGCGACCTGCGTGTGTCGGTCAGTATAGGCCACAAGGCGAGCGTGTCCGAGGTACGGAGGACAAAGACAAGCGGCGAACGCGTGCCGCCTGCGCCAGCGTACCGCGAACCCGAGCCGTGGGATTGCAATTAGCTGATGACTTCGGCATGCCTAGGGCAAGAAGCCGTCATGTGTCGAAGCCAAGACAACGTCGACCTAGGGCGAGGCCTGACTCAGCTAAAGTGGCGCGGTTTGCGTTAGCAGGGCGCGGGGCGTGTCATGGTGGTGGAGCCGAGACTGTCAGCGTGGTGTGGGAGCAGCGAGAAAAGCGATGGTGTGGTGATTCTAGGCTCGGTGGGAGGTGCGCGAGATTCCCAGCTGAAGCAAAAAGCACGCAGGGTGGAGTGGAGTGCGGCGGACGACGGATCGCTTGCAGAGGTGCAGGCTCGACTTGGCTCAAAGGGGCGGATGGGCCTGTTTCTAGGTCCTGTTAGCGGCATCTGGAACGTCTTCAGGCCTTGACGAGTTATCCTTGCATGGCACCAACAACTGCAGGGCAGCTGATAGCAACAAGTGATGCTCCTCTTCTCCGTCAGCTTCCATTCGCACTGCCCTGCGCTGTCAATCTCTCCGTCAGACTGGTGTCGCATCTTCCTCGGTCACATACGACGCGCCCCGTCCGCATTTCATTCCACAGCAGGACCACCCCTGTCGTCGCTTTTAGATATACCCAACGCGCCTGCCACCGCTTCTTTCGCTTCTGCAGCTCCTGTGGCGTCATCTCGACAGCGACACTGGACTTTGTCCGTTTGCTCGACTTACTTTTTCCTGACGAGAACAAATCACTGTGACACATCGAGTCCGGGGATTCCATCGTCAAACCACTACCGCAAGCCACCCGTTCATGGCGCCTTCTCCTCGATAGGTCCATGAGCTGCTTTGGCACCACACGCCGCTTCCAAATACAGCGCCGATACCTACACTAAAGTCGTGCCCTGACCTTGGCCAAGAGCCCTGCAGCCTTGCAGCCATCCACTCTTCAACGCACCGCCCTGCTCCATAGACTCGACCACTGAAGCCATGGCTCAAACACGTGCACCACGGCCTCGCTCGACAAACCCTTCGCCGGCCACGTCAACATATGGATACCACAACACCTACCACACCCACGCTCAACTGCCCATCGGGTCGCCGCCCTCGTATGCTCGCGCAACCGATCCTCAGACCCGTCGCGTCCTAGACGAAAGGACAAGGAGAGAGAAAGAGGCGGTGCGCAGTATCCAGTCACCCCCGCCCTACACCTGCACCGTCGAGATGGAAGGACTTGTTGGCATCAAGCAGGAACTATCCTCGCCATTCCAGGTCTCGGGACATCGAGAATGGCATGATGTCTACGCCATACTTCGAGGCACGCAGTTGAGCATACACCGCATAAAGTACCCGCGTCTCCTCAGCAAGAACAAAGAGCCATGCCCAGGTCGCTTGTTGCGAACCTATTCCTTGCAGCATGCTGAAGTTGGCGTGGCATCTGATTTCAAGAAGACGTTGCTGATACCAAAGTCTCCTTTCGCCCACCTGGTGCCCGCTGTCGCTCGGCCTAAACTGTACGAAACGGATCCACAGCTTTTCGAGCCTGTACGGGAACATGCCATCCGCCTGCGCCTGGAGTTTGAGCAGTTCTTGCTCTGTCCGTCGACCGAGCAAGGCATGCTCGACTGGGTGGAATTGTTTTGCGCCGCCATCGACATCAGTGCACCCCTAGAAGATCGCAGCGAGCCCCGCTACAGAAGTCTTCCTCGAAGGGGCAGGCGTCAACGCATTCTGGACAACGCGCAGTTCGGAGGAAACCTCGAGAGTCTGACAAGTCTAGAAGCCGGCCGACGCATCGTTGCACAACAGGAGCAAATTATCCGCCAACTTTACCCACATCTGGCTGGCACCCGCGACTCGGGCATCAGCCACGCAGCACCTGCGCCAGACCTAGAATTCGACGACTTCGACCCCGAAGACGTTCGTTTCCCGACGCGGCATGCGAGAGAATCGCTAGCACCCATCTCTTCACACGACTACGAGCAAGGTGATGACGAGCGTCCTGAGAGTGACTCCTCGTCAGATTCCAAATCGGCACCCGCGATCCGACCTTGCCCTGCGCAGACCCTGCGTTACCGCCGCCGTTGCGCTCCAGTGTTGCTTGCTTCTTCTCCACGTGTCAGCGACGTAGTCTTTGGAAAAGGCCAACGCTTCCGCATTAGCGTCAAGGCGCACATGCTCGTCGACTATACCCCGCACCCACCCCGTTACGACGTACATGGTTTCGCGAGGTCCAAACGCTCTGCAAGGCTTACAACGATCCACAGCTCACCAACAGCCACCGCAGACAAAACTGAATCCGCTGCTGCCTCATCAGAGAGACCCAGCTCGCCTATTCGTGGTGTCAGTGATGATTCCATCACGTCAATCACTTTCGGCGAAGACCTAGGCCCTATGCGCTCCAAGTCAAACAGTGATGCTACAGGCCCATCAGGCCCACCATCGCCGTCTGGCATGTCGCAAACAAAGATGGATACCGCGCGTCAACTGAAGACGTTAGGAAAGCGACGAACGAGCGAGGACAGTCGCGAGACAGGCCTGAGCGCCGTCACAATTGGTGCCGGCTTGATGATCTGAGCATCCATCATACATTACATCTACACATACTCTCTTATGTCTTGCTGCATCACTGGGCGTCAACCGAGCCTACACTCGGCTTAGAGGGACCACTACTTTTCTTTTTAGCGTTTGCACTGGTGTCATAAGCCGGAAGGAGGATATACCCATTTTACTTTGTACGGCATATAACGAGAGCGTTTGCGTTGGGCTAGCAGTCGTAGTCGACGGCAGCGGGTCGTCTGTATATAGGCCATGCTGACATTAATCAAATTCATCTATAGAAATGACCCGTGCATGTAATCTTTCCATAGCTCCACCTCTCAAGCAAAGTCGCGATCCTGACACGTCTAAAACTTGACATAGCCCTTGTCCTTGACAAACGTAGCTAACCACGGTACATCCCTTTCTTGCTGCACCAACTGCGCATAGAATGCGCCGTGCGCAGGGCCATCTACACCGTTTAGCATGGGTGCACCATCTGCAAATGTAAGTTATGAAGTCAGTGTATCTCTCATATGCAGTTTGTATAGTCATTTTCTTACCATGCTGTCGTTGGTCTGCATAGAAGAACCTATAACCCGATATTAGCAGAACATCCCATGTCCAACCCACACGTTGACAGCAAGAGAAGTGTTGCGTAGAGGGAAAAAAACAACTCACCGATACCCCTTCTCCTTGTACAAAGCATCTGCCATGCCAACCCAATGCGCACTCGCGCTCTTTCCCACACCCAGTGTCAAGAACAGCGGGACAGGCGCAATGGTCTGATTCAGCGTATTGCCAGTGTAGATAAACGTCTTCTTATCCCCTGCATGCTCCTCCCCCATGCTTTCCCAGCTCTTGACCGCTTCCTGCGCTGCCACATACGGACTCACGGTATTGACATTCAGGTCTTTGGCAAATTGTTCCTGGGATATGGATAGCACGCTCTCTTCCACAGGGGGAGGCGTCAGCGCGGCGGCGTTCCAGACCACAACGCTGGGCGATGTGCCGTACTCTTTTAGCACGAGCGAGAAGAGGTTGGGAATGGATGTTGGCGCCGTGAAATCGGCTTTCAGGGTGAGGATGCCCGTGTCGGGGTTGATGCTGTTCGTGCCGGATCGGGAGGCAGTTGCAACGCGGTAGTTCAGGATGGTGAATGAGGTGCTTATGGCTAAGCCTACATTGGGGCCTGCGCCGAGAATGAGGGCGACGGGTTTGATGGACATGATGTTGGATTGATGCTGCCCAGGTGCGTGAGGCGGTACGATGAGACAAGAGACAAATGGGGCCAAGATACAGAAGCGGTTGGTGGTCCTATTGAAGATGCATGTGCCCTCCGTTGATACTTATATGCAGTGGGACGGACAATCAGGCAGCCTCCCATCCATCCGCCAGCTTCCAGAGTCCCGTTGCATTTATAATCTGTGCTGCATACCTGTATGTCAGCACAATCACCCCGGACTTTGCTTTCATACATTCTCGCTCTTTGCCAGTCGTTGAGTAAGTGAGAAGCCAAGAGGACGAATCCAGAAGGAGGACGTCGGGAACGTGCATGAAGAGTTACAAACAGGACGTAATCGGTGCCAAGCGAAGACTTACCAATCAACATGACTTGGCGAATCGGGATATTTGGCCGTTTGGTAGGTTGAAATGCAACGGAACTGTGCCGCGCAGGAAGCGAAATGGAAGAGAACTTGAACTGAGCGGCAATTCTCTGAATCCGCGGAATCGGCCATATCGTACAATACACCACTCATACCTATAGTCACCATTCATACGTCATCCAAGTCATAAGCATCGTGCTCAACCCTCTGCTTCCTCCCTTTCCTTCCCTTGCTACCCCGAATTTTCCGATCCGCAGTATACCGTCCATCGCGGTCACCAACCAACAACCTCCCTCCCTTGCCAAGCACCTTTGCGGGGCCTTCCTCGACGGTCCTTCCATCTTTCTCACCAACACCTATTTCGATAGTGACTTGCTTCGCCTTCTTGACTTTCCTGCCCTTTTTGTCGAATTCGTCGTTTGGCCGGCCTAGACGTACGTTGCGTGGTATCCGCGTCTTTGCGCCGAGGGCCCAGAGGTCGCCCCAGCGGACTTTTCGCGCGTCGCGGTAAGCTTGCTTGCTGAAGGAGCGTGGGACGGTCCAGCGCTCTAGCGTGCCAGCAGGTGTGCACACATCTAAGATGATATGGCCTCTGCGCTTAAGTGCGGGGAGCACAAGACGTGGGAAGGTGAGTGGGTTAACGTCGGTAGATGAGGACATGACGGGCTCTTCGGTTCCTGGGTCTGATGATGGGCGCCATTCGTGCCCTTCAAAAGCTGCGGCGGTTGATGCTTCACCTTGCACGAACCCTTTGCCGAGGATGTCATATTGTGGAAGGCGCTGGTCGCGTCCACGCTGGACGGCTAGGTAGCTGAACTGCACATCCTCATGGTTCTTGTCTTTTGCATTCAAGATACGTTGAAGGTATGGAGGGCGGATGTACCGCTGATTGAAGAAACAAAAGTCCTTCCTTCCTTGGCTCACACCTGTAGACTGATACATCGGGCACGTGCTGTGATTTGTGCATGGTGCAACGATCATTCCCGTCTCCTTCTCAGAGAATCTAGTCTCTTCGTCCGGTTTTGACACCTGAGATTCGAGTAGCGTCTCGATAGTTTCTGAGCCGGGAGAAGATATGTGTTTGTTTAGAAGGTACGAACGGGCAGCGGCTACAACTTCAAAGCCTCGTGGTAGGCCTTTCTCAATGAGGATGAGAACACCACCCTTGGGGTTCAGAAGAGACCAGTATTTTTCGACTTGCTCTCTGCGAAGATAGTCTTGTCGGATGGGCCAAAGTGTATGTGGCGCAATGATGACGTCATAGAACTTGCGCGGTTGCTGCGTGTTTGCATCGTCGGCCGCTGTCACAGTCTCTGGCAGTCGCGGGATAAATGTTGTGTTGTCCAGCAACTTGCTTGCACGGTGGCGCAGTGCATCAGATGCGGTCAAGACAGTCGCCTTTCCCAACGGGGTAGCACCAAGCGACGTGTTTCCCGAGTCCTCGTGCATACGTTGCCATTCGGCCTCTAGCATCTCGTGCCATGCGAGCACGCCGACACCACCAGAGCCAGCGTCTAGTATGGTACCACCCTTTTTGTCCTGCAGCATGTGTCGCAGCCATCCTGACCCTAATCGGCGACGGACTTCAACCATGGCGCTCATGACACTTGCGTATGTGCCTGGCTGTACAGAAGCCATGTAAACATCAGCCTCGATGTTGCCCATATCTGACTGCGAAGGGTGGAGCGGAATTGGTTTCTGCTCGTGGCCCAAGCGTGCAGGGGTCGTGCTGGCGGAGTGAGGCAAACCACGACCGCCAAAGATACGGTTCGCAGACTCGGCGAGGTGTTTGTGGTTGGCGCGCGTCAGGAGCAGCGCGGTAGGGTCGACGAGCGAGTTCTTGGGCAGAAAGACGGTCGAAGGCGATGGCTTGAAGCGGCCCTCGATGGTCAATGGATGTGCGCGCATAAAGCCGTCTTCCTCTTGCCCTTCATCTACGTCCTCCCAGGCCTCTGCTTCCTCTTGTTGCAGTCGACTCTGCTCGTAGATGTCGTCGTGGTATGCCTGCGCCTCTTCCTCCCTGCGCGCTTCCCATTCTGCGGGTGTCATTGTCTCTTGGTCCGGCTCAGCAGCTGCCTCGTCTTCGGCATCGACCTCTTCCGCGACTTCAATCTCTTCGAGTTGGCCGTCCACCCCCTTCCTGAGCAAGACGATGGAACCATCAGGCCCCTCCTGCTCGACAATCTCGTCGTCAACTGCACCGTCAACGCGTTCCGCCTCTTCGGCAGCATCTGCAAAGACGGCTGGGCCATACAGCCTCTTGTATATTGTGTACTCGTCGTCGGTCAAGTGGTCCCGCGGCAACGTATCGCCGAACTGCTGCCTTGCTCTCCGCGCGTTGACTTCGTGGCTGACCGCGTCGGCTGCCGAGGGAGGCAAGCCTTCGGTATCCCGTGAGGCATGTTGCTGCAATTGCCGTCTTCCAAAGGCTGTAGAGAAGGCTCTTCGTGGCGTTGTAGGCTCCGGGGCGACCAAGCGTAGCGGCGGCGGCGCGTGCCGTGTCTGAGAGGGTAATCTTGCGCTACGCGCTCGTGAAATGGCAATGTTTAGTCGGCACGATGCACATACTGACGGTAAGCCTCTCGTCTTCAGCATCATCGAACGCCGACCTTGATCTTGTCGAGCAATGCATTCTGGCCGCTCGAGGCAAAGTTCGCCGCATCTTGAATCCAGGGTCCACGCGCTAAGCCCTGCCCAATCCAGATGCGTGCCGACATGTTTACTCAGCCTGCGCCCCGCTAGAGATGGCTCCCACCAACTATACAACATCGTTTAGTTGTTTCGAAACTATGAACATGGGCCTGGGGTCTGGAGACTTTGACTATCCGTCGCTGAAGAAGCTACTCGACAACACGACTGCTGAAGTCCTACTTCCGGGCGACGGTGAAGAGTACGAAAAGAGCATCGAGAGGTGGAGTGAGCACTGCATAAAACGAGCTGTACGTTCCCCTAGTTCTGTCTTTCTATACAAATGTTTCTGCATCATGTTCACGCACTTATACGAGCAAAGGCTGCTGTAGTCCTAGTCCGGTCCGCCCATGACGTCTCCGCGGTTTTAGCTCAAATACGCGAGCACAGAATCCCCTTCACAGTCCGCGGTAAGCACATTAGAGTACAGCCAAGTTACATGTGAGAGAAAGACTCACTTCCTGTAGGGGGAGGCCACAGCACGTCTGGAGCTGCGTCTATCCGAGATGGCATCGTCATCGATCTTTCCAAGATGCGCAAGGTGATTGTCGATGTGGATGCCGAAACAATCAAGGCAGACGGTGGGACTATCTGGGAAGATGTCGACGTTGAGGCTGCCAAGTTTGGTCTTGCAACTGTAGGTGGCACCGTCAACCATACCGGCGTGGGGGGCTTGACTCTGGGAGGAGGCTATGGTTATCTTACAGGAAAGTACGGCTTAACGATTGGTATGTGCATGAACCAGTATCAATGAGTATTGATAAAGTCTGCGTTACTGACATCTTCCAGATAATCTATTGTCCGTTGACATTGTCCTCGCTTCTGGTGAACAAGTTGTCGCGTCAGCCACCTCAAACCCCGACCTATACTGGGCTGTGCGAGGCGCAGGTCAGAATTTTGGAGTAGTGACGGCATTCACATTCCAGGCTTATCAACAGAGGAGCCATGTGTTTGCGGGGCCGCTGGTTTTCCTTCCGGATAAGCTACCACAGGTCGTTCAGTTCGCAAATAAGTTTCATACTACCAACGACGGCAACCAAGCGATGCTCATGGGCTTCTCTGCCCCACCACCGGCGAATGCTTCGGTTGTAATTTGCCAGATCTTTCACAACGGTAACGAAGAAGAAGGAAACGCCTTCTTCGCCGACTTATTTGAACTCGGCCCAATAGCGAACATGACCGCCATGATTCCCTACCCTCAACTCAATAGCCTTCTTAATCAAGGAGCCGGCTTTGACGGACGTAAGCTTTTCGGTGGTGGCGCTTTCAGACTCCCCATGGACCCAAACTTCGCTATGCAGCTTCACGCTGAGTTCAATGCTTTTGTGGCGTCGCATGAGCGAATGAACGAAAGCATGATGCTTTTTGAAGCCGTTCCTTATAAGAAGGTCATGGAGATTTCCAACGACAAGACGGCTTTCTCAAATCGTGGCGATTACTATAATGTGGCTGTGATGATGAAATGGTAAGCCAAATCAGCACCACAGAGGAGTTAATATTAAAGAGAGCACAGGTTCGATCCTTCACTCGACGACAAAATTCGTACGTTCTCACGAAACCTTCTCAAAAAAGCCTCAGAAACTGCCTCGGAACGGTCAAAGGATGGTGGTGTAGGTCAGTACGGCAATTATGCAGCTGCCGATGTTGAGGCGAACGAGATCTTCGGCGCAAACGTGAAGCGACTCGAGGAACTTAAGCACAAGTACGACCCCGATAACCTGTTCAGTCATGGCACAAAATTGACTCCGCGTCCCTTGGTAGTGGTGAATTGAGTACTCCCACCATATGTGCATATATACAACACGGGATGAAATGTATCGAATCAGATGCGTACAAAATTCAGTCTCCGGTTTACTACTATATATTTACCACGATGATGCTTTGTTTACCAACAGCTCAGTACATACTTTTGTGTACTTTCCTTCGTCTCGGCTCGAGGTCGGAGTTACCACATCGGATATATATCTACACTACACGACGCGACAGTAGCGCCGGAAATCAGCAACCCCTGACGTCACCCCATACCACCGGCCTCTACAATATTACCAAGCTTCTACGCCACACCCAGATAACCCTGCACGACTAGCCGTATCCACTCCTTTTCAGTCTGCGCTCGGGAAATAATGTCTACCGATGCACCGACAGTATCTGAATCAAAGGACCAACGTTGTGGGGCACGCGATCCACGGAGATTCGTCCTACACGTGCTTAAAACCGAGCGTGCAGACTCTATCAAAATCGCGAAGTTCGTCGCATGCAAGTTCTGTATCTATTCACTTTCCAAGCTTGAACGCCGGCATAGCGACACTGTTTCCCTCACCACAACCTTCTCTATCGTTGAAAAACACAGACGAGTTATATTTATATACATGGAAGTTCACGCCCTACACTAGTAATCATAGTCTGCTACACGTATTTGACAGCATACCCAGTCTTTGTGCACGCCTCTTCTCAGTCTCACGTCACCATGGAAAGCACAAGACGACCACGAGCTCAAAGATCATCCACGTGCCGATCAGTATCCCGACAACGGCGACTCGACAACGCACCATTACATCGTATCTTGTCCAGTCAATTCCCAGACGATCATTCGGTTTATCACCATGAAGATGGCGAGGGAACCCATGTCGACGAGGACGCCAGTTCATTGCACAAGACTGAGACTGAAAGGCGAGACGAGAACTCGTCCAGTGACAACGACGACGGCGGCGACAGCGGCGATGACAAAGGTGGGAAAGAAGTAAAAGACGATACCGCTCAAGAGGAAAATACGACTTACGAGGAGATACGGGGTGGTATTCCATACGAGCGTGATGTGGTGGCACTATCACGTTTAGAAAAGCAAAAGTCTACGCGGTCCGTCAAAGACCCAAATTTGGTATTTTCTACCTGACAGACATTGACTGCTACTGTAACATCTAACATACATAAGGTCACATGGGATTCAGAGTTCGACCCACATAATCCAAAGAACTGTAGGTTTGGTCTCGCCAACTAAGCACAGATAAGTTGTGGTCTAACAGCTGGTAGGGTCCATGAAGCGGAAATGGGCAGCAACTATCATTGTCTCTTCTTTTACCCTCGTCTCGCCAATATCCTCGTCCATGATCTCGCCAGCTCTGAGCAGCATCAGTGCTGAATTCGGCATCACAAATGAAGTCGAAGCCCAGCTTACCTTATCTATCTTCGTTCTGGCGTATGCAATTGGACCGCTGTTCCTAGGCCCACTATCGGAGATCTATGGACGAGTCATCGTCTTGCAGCTGTCAAACTTGTTCTACTTGGCTTGGAATTTGGGATGTGGATTTGCTCAGACATCTGGCCAGCTCATGGCATTCCGATTCTTCAGTGGTTTAGGCGGATCTGCACCATTAGCTATTGGTGGTGTATGTACTCTCTTTCTGAAAAATGCCGTTGGAAGATAAAACGCTAATTGACTTACTAGGGTGTTCTTAGCGATTGTTTCCTTCCCGAGCAGCGTGGCCGAGCCATAGCAATCTATTCACTGGCTCCATTACTGGGCCCGGCTATCGGGCCTATTGCCGGTGGTTTCATCTCTCAAAACACGACTTGGAGATGGTGTTTCTACGCCACCACGATCTTCACAGCAATGGTGCAATGTCTCGGGTTCTTCTTTCTGCAAGAAACATACGCACCAAAGCTCCTTGAGTGGAAGCGAAACAAACTGCGTAAAGAGACAAGCAGCGAAGAACTACACACTGAGTTCGATAATCCTGATCGAACGCTTGCAACAACTATTAAAATCGCCATGAGAAGGCCGTTCAAACTGCTCATCACCCAGCCCATTGTGCAAGTTCTGGCTTGCTACATGGCCTACCTATATGGCCTCATGTATCTGATGCTCTCGACCTTCCCCAGCTTATGGGTCACGCGCTATGGCATGACTATAGGGATTGGTTCTTTGAACTTCATCTCCATGGGCATGGGCTTCTTCCTCGGCACACAGATCACCGCACCCCTCAATGACGCCCTCTACCGCCGCCTAAAGAAACGCAACAACGGCATCGGTAAACCAGAATTTCGCATTCCAATCATGATCCCTGCGTCTCTTCTCGTTCCAATCGGCCTTTTTTGGTATGGTTGGAGTGCACAAGCGCAGGTACATTGGATCATGCCTAATATCGGTGCTGCGATATTTTGCGCGGGTGTTATTGTGGGGTTTCAGTGTATACAGACTTATCTTGTTGACAGCTATACACGGTACGCTGCGAGTGCTATCGCGGCGGCGACGGTGCTCAGGTCGTTGGCTGGGTTTGGATTTCCGTTGTTTGCACCGGCTATGTATGACGAGTTGGATTTTGGATGGGGAAATAGCGTGCTGGGCTTTATTGCCTTGGCTTTGGGTGTCCCAGCGCCGTTCATGCTATGGAAGTTTGGGGAGAAGTTAAGGAGTAGTAGCAAATTTGCCGCGGGCTGAAGGTGTCGCAGAAGCGTCAATACCCGCCTCGTAATGTGGAAAGCAACGCGCGGGGACTTGATGTTGCGAAATCAGATTAGACGAGAGGCCTAATCGAAGTGGAATACTTGAAAGCATACTAGAATAGCCGCACGCTATCAGTCGTGACTTGAGTTCGTCATTCTCAAACACGTTCTTCGTAAAACACAAGTCGTGAGCGACAAATTGTCTCTATCATTCCGCCCTTTGTCCACAGCCTAGCTATGTAGAGCTATTTTTTCAGCTGGTACTAAAAGTATGTCCGACGCGACGGCCCATGACGCCAACTGCGTGTCCATCTCAGTCGTCAATTTCGTAATGCAGCGATACATTGAGCCAGCTTCGTCAGTTCCACCTCTCAGTCTTCCTAATCACACCCTGGAGTACAGCAATTAGAGCATCCGTAAATATATCCAAGATCGACATGTAAAGAAAGCATCGTGAGATGACGGCTGCAGCTTTATCGTCACCCTGAGCATCTTTGGGGCGTCGGCGACACACCAGCCGGGCAACACTCCAGCGAAGCACCTCAAAGCTATCTCAATCATCCCGCATACCAGAGCGCGCCTTCAATGACCAGGCCCCAGTCTTAGTCAAGATCGCATTCTCCTCTTGGTTGAGGTGTCTGACAAGCTACCTAGGGAGTGGGGGGTGTGCGATTGGGACCGTGCCCTAGCAACCCGCGAACTTCCCTGCATAAACACACTTTTGCTCGACCAGTACTTGCGCCGCAGAGGCCGTTACTCTAACAACCTTTCGCGTCGAGCCCTCATATACTCTACATAATACCGAAATGTCCGACGAAGATCTCGAGCAGATAAGACGCGCGCGCCTGCAGCAGTTACAACAACAGGGCGGGGGAAGCGGAGGACAAGGAGGCGAAGGCGCCGAGCAAGATTCGCGAAAGTAAATACAATTATACACGAAGATCAAGGTTTCTTACTAAGGCAGAGTTACAGGCAGCAAGAGGGTACGTTTTCAGAATCTCTCCTGGCGCAGACATGCATCACTTGACCACACACTCCCCCTTCGCCCACTCGTCCAAACCCCGCCGTCCACTAGCAACCACGGGCTAACCCTTCCCATCAGCCGACCAGCGTTCCTCCATCCTCTCACAAATCCTTCTCCCCGAAGCAGCCGACCGTCTCGGCCGTATCCGCCTTGTCAAGGAATCGCGCGCAACCGACATCGAGAACAGACTTATAATGCTTGCGCGGACTGGCCAATTACGACAGAAGGTTACAGAAGATCAGCTCAAAGAGATACTGGGGGCTGTAGCAGAGCAACAGGAGAAGGAAGAGCAGAAGATTGTTGTCAACAGGAGGGGAGGGAACTGGGACGATGATGATGAGCTCGAGGAACTCATGAAGGATGTATAGGGAAGCGAGGATAGGTAAACAAAGGGAGAGAGACACACACAGATGCTGGGTGTTGCATTAGGCGATGCTTCTGGGACATGCAAGGCAGGTAGTCTTGCGCATGAAAGCTAAGGTACGACTTCTCATGGCAACTTCACGACGTGCATCAAGTCGTACATGATTTGTGACCATTATCCATCTGCCGGTGGTTGTTCAATACTCGCTACTTAGTGCTCAATCATGACGAATGATAACCTGTGGATTAGTGAAGAAGCAAGCACAAGAGAAGAACAACATCAGATGTGCCGTTCGATAAAATCGCAGCCGCAAATGGGAGTAGTACCACCATCCGCTTGGTGCAAACAGTGTGCGCAGTTGAAAAGAGGGTTCGGACGAAGTGAGGCTATAGATGCCGCGTAAAAGACTCAAACAGTGTTCTAATGCTAGGTAAGCGTGGGTTTCTACCAGTATACCATCTTCCGAGTGTTATCTGAGGTATAGATGAACAAGCCAACCTGTCGCAAAGACCATGACAAGCATTTGCATGTAACCCCCAAATGAAAGTACCGGATTCGATCACAAGCGCGATCTTGGAGTTGTCGTAGGCATTGAAACCAATGATCTCACGTCGCTGCCATCCTGGCCATACCCTCCCTATCCTCCGCGCTCAAGGTATTGGCCTTGGCAGCTTCCTTCCATCTCTCAAGCTGCTCATACTGCTCATACTCCAGCTTGCCTTTCAATAACTTCAACAGCTTTGGTGTGAACTTTCCCGTTGCATATACGACACCATCGTACTGCTTTGCGAAGAGCAAGATCACTAGCGTTAAGAAGAGTACGGGGCCGTCGGAAGCTTTTTGTTTCTTGATTCGGCGAAGCATGTCGTCGAGCATCGATTGCTTGGCAGCAGCCAGCGAATCTGTAGATGGATGGTTGATACCTTGTTTTTTGTTGAATTTCTCCAAAGCTGAAGATAGTGATGTATTATCCAGAGGCGTCGTGGACTCCAGCACACTCGAGAGCTTGGTAACATTCTTTCTTGTTTTGCGGCTGAGGACTAGACCCTGCGCTCGTGCTTTGGCAATAGTATCGGGTATAAGGTCCTTGTGTGCGTAAGTTGCAAAGACCTGAGCAAGCTGGCTGTGCACTTTCTGGTCCATGACTGAAACTAAGCCGGCGCTGTATATCCGATATCGGGTGAGCATGCGATCTGTCCAGTACATGGCAAACTCCTCTTCATTCAGTGTTTCGAACGAGGACACGTGGAACCAGAAGCGCTCTTCTAATAACTTCTCAACTGGTTTTTGTTGGAGGAGAAGGCGCTGAACAAGGCCTGTGGGAGGAATCATGTCTTTGATCTTGTCTCGAGTAAATTTCACGTCTTCCACTAGGGTTGGATCGTCGTGTAGACTTTGCCATTGTGCCTTTGCAGCTTCTTTTGCGTAGCCAGCGAGCTCGTCGAGTGCTCCGTCTCGGCGCCTTTCAGTGAGTATCAGAGTGCCGACGCGCACTATCTTCAGCCCTCCAGTGGTCTCGGAGAAGTGAGCGACAATAGAGTTCTTGGCTCGGCCGGCCACCTGCTCCCTTATAGTTGGTGGAAGACGGGAGCCAATCACTTCGGTGACATCAAGGGTACAACCTTCTTGTTCAAGGATGCGTACGCAATCTTGCTCTAACCTGGAGATCCAGATCAGTGATACAGCGAAAGAGTCTATTACCTCAATGCCTGAGAGTTGCTGGAAGTAAGACAATGCGACTTGGGAAGACGGGAAAAGTTCGATGAAGTCGGAGGCGAATCTTTGCACATCGAGATAGGCAAGAGCGCCGGACTGCAGATCGTAGACTGTGGTATCGCGTTCGGATTCTAGATATCGCTTGGGTGTGCACAAAACGCTAACGTCAGTTTCCTGGATGTTGACCTTGGAAGTAAGATTTTCAGACTGCAAGAGTCGCTCGAGAGTATGCAGAATGAACCATGTAGGGGGATTGTCAGGCAAATCAGCTGGTTTGATATTGAGAGTCCTGTACAGAGTGAGCATGCGATGCATCTAAGGCAAGTTCTGCACTTACCGGACATCATCGACCGTCTTTTGAATCATACTCTTTACTATGTCCGCGATCTTGTGAGCATAGGCCTTAGTGTAGATGTAGCCGTTAGTTTCCAGGACGTTATAATCTTGACTGGACAGGAGGAAGTCAAGACTCTTGGAAGAGACACGGTGCTGGGCAATGAATTCGGCCTTGGATGCCAGTCCCCCAGATGACAGGCGAGTGACTATCGTGTCTCGCTCATCTATGGGAATAATGCTTTCCTCGTCCGCGCTGAACAAACATAGCTTGGGGTGGCTGTGGACTAGTTGATGGACAAGTAATCGACCTATGTCGAGGTCGTTGGCCAATGTGGAAACCGGTATCCGCTGTGTCTCTGGTGCATGCTTCAGCAAATGTAGCCAAGAGAGATTACGAACGCTCACCTTTGGTCACGCGGCTTCTGAAACGAGCCTGGACAAACTGGAGCGTAACGAAAGCATGGCCGCTGGAGGATAGCGCAAGCCGCGGAACAAAATCGGAAGTGTCTTGCGGAGGGAAGAGGGCGAAGATGTCCTTCACATCATGTGCGGTAAACATGCCAGCTGGACGTTGGGTAGCGCTGCAGACTAGATTGCCAACATGTACTGTTCAGGAACAGTGCTGTGAGCTCGAACGGTTCGGCGGCGTTGGAGTATATAGTGCAAGGGAAAGCGTCAGAGGCTGGATTGCGCTGATTGGTGGGGAGCGGGCAGCGGGCGGCAGAACACCGGGATTGAACAAGGTTGTGGCTCATGGTCGAGTGCTCGCAGACATTCAACCCATTCCGCCCACCGCCACCATGTCTCAATTCCGCGCGGCCAAGCTGGACATTGGATGTTTCGCAAAGATTCGCAATATCCGCGACCACACCAAGCGGAAGGTGTACTCGGAGAATGAGCCAGAACGGCATGCGCCTCTGCACCTAACGCTCCCATGGCGCAACGACTGACGACGACACAGACAAGCTCTGCGATACCTGATCCGCAATACCACGCTTCCGCAACGAGTCCGCGCGCAGGCTCAGCTCCAGCTCTCGCAGATGCACTGCTACACACGCTACACCCAGATCAAGAACAGGTGTATAATGGGCGGCAAGGGCCGTGGTGTCTTCAGCGACTTCAGAATGGGCCGAGTATGCCATGGCCTTCTCTTCGCGCGACGCAGGGCTGACGATGCTACAGTATCAATTTCGCGTAAACGCTCTCGCGGGGAACCTGCCGGGCGTGAAGAAGGCAAGTTGGTAGCTGTGCTTCTACGAGAACCCGACTGGTTCCATGTACAATCCCACCTACTTTTGGCTACACATGTAGCCTTGCACATGGCCGCTCTTCGGGCGCACACTGTGAGACATTGCGTGCGAAATCTTCGTGGTTGACCCATCTCACTGTCTACTTTGCCCTCCCCTCGCTGTCTCACCGTGCGAGACACCCTTTCCTAATCGGTTTGCTCTCACCACGCGCTACAAACGACGGCAGCGGCTACCCACCGCGCCAGTGATAAAAGCCGACTTCCGTAGCCATTACACCTACAATCCCTACTCCCGCAATAGCTCTGGCTGCCGTTTTCTAGCAACTCACTTCGCCACTGTCTACGGTCCATAGACGCCCTCAAGCATCTACGTCAGCATGTTCCGCCGCATAGAAGACACTCTGGAGCCGGATCCATCATTTCCAGCCGACCTCAACCAACTTGGCTTCTTCATCAACCTCTCAGGTCATGTCCGTATGATCGACGCCCCCGAGAAGCCCTATGTCTACCACGCGACCAACAATGAGCGCGTCAACGAGGTGCGCCGCGAGGCCATGCAAAGTACATTCCAATCTCCATTGAAACACTCGCAGCTAACACATCACAGCCTGCCAGCGCAAGGAAGCAGAGAAGCGCCTGTCCTACCTCGGCCTCGAGTGCATCCACCTTCCCGACTTCGCCATGACCAAGCCCAATGGTCCACATGTACCTATCCTTGCTCCACCGCCTGACCTCCTCAAGACGCGAAAGCGATTGATTGTACTGGTAAACGACACCATGCAAGATCTAGGCATCCTGGCGTATAGACAGTTGCAGCGGGAACTCGGCATCAACGGTGGCTCAGTCGTCAACTTTGCCAAGGAGATGGTCAAGTGCTCGGACACTGACAACACCGCTGAAAGGGACGCGAATATTTTCAAAGATGGTCATGTTCTCCAAGACAAGACTACCACTCCTGCTTTGATTGTCTTGAACGCGGGCCAGCTGCTGTACTCGCACAAGTACGACCAGGCCATGACTCTACGCAGTTGGTCCGCCATGCCACGCAAGTCAATCGCCCACGACATGGTCCGCATCCGTGACAACGAGAACCGTGTTCCAGGTCATGAAAATGCCAAGAAACATGTCAAGACTGTCTTTGACGAAGTCATCTGCAACCCCGATCGTGTTGCAGCCGACGCAGAAGTCTACGTCATCGCTATTGAAGACGGAACGGAGAGTATCTTGAACCTGCTCACGCACGACTGTACGTCTCCTGGCCCTGCTTTCACCTGAGGAGTTTACACTAACGTATTGTTATAGTCGGCAAGTATGGTACCCGTATCACGGCCATGGCGTTCATTCACTCCTTGAACGACGACTCCCAAATCAAAGATGAACAGATTCGCGCTTTCATGCATCAGCGCACACGTCAGTGGCGATTCAGCGATCTGACATGCAACCCCCAGCACTGTGTCGACTTACCGACTGACTACAATCGACAAGTCAACGGGCCTTGTTCTGCAGACACACCATCAACCATGCAATCAATCAAGCACATGTCTTGGCACGCTTCGATTCCTACAGGCCCAGTCTCGGCTCTAACGAAGGCTTTCCACAGCCTCGCTCTCAGCGTCACCTCTTCGGCCGGGGCTTCCACTCCAACCGCAACATCAACCTCTACTAGTGGAGAAGAAAGCACAGAATGGTCCTCGGGTCAAGCTGTCATCTGCCCTACCTTCGCGGGCGGCGACAATTCGGTTGGTGAATGCATCTTTACCTACCCTCCCACCCAGCATGCCATTCTCTCTTTCTTCCAAGACGTCGCGCAAGACCCGGTCCACTATCGCAACCCACCTGGCCTCCAAATCTTTACCGAAGCCCCCAAGCCCAGCCCCGAAAATCCTCTTGCACTATCTTCAGACCACGAGAATGACGCTGGGCTCTACTTGCAAAATCTCTTGCCGCAGACGACGTCTGAGCACGCTGAGCTAGATGAAGCTCGCGAGCGGCTCGCCGAGTTACAAGTTGCCTTGTCTGCCTGCCCTACTGATGCTGCAGAGCTAGACAAGGGTCGCGTGAAGTTGGAAGTTAAGGTGAAGAGCATGGAGGCGAAGATTGAGTCTTTAGAGATCAAGGCGCTGAGTCACGGCGGACTGGCCGCGGGTGAAGTGGTCGAGAAGCGCGAGGATTGGAAGCCGCAGGTTGAGGGTCCCCAGGTACCATTTGCAGGGACCATGGTGGATAGTGAACTGTTGAAGGCGGCGGGGCTGATGGAGTCTGTGGATGAAGAAAAGGCTTTTGTTTGAATGGCGAATGGCAGCTCTAATCGTGTAGCGAAGATGAGGGGATGATGGCAAGTCCCGGATGGAAAGGACACAAAAGCGTTTGTTTTTCAGCCATCCTACGCACCACGAACTCCTCCTCTTGTCACGTCAGCACGAGGAAGACGTCTTTTGGCTGCTCGGCGATGGAGTTAGGGTCATCTACCTTATTTGCATCATGTCCTTGAGAATAAGACCACAGCCTCAATCTCGCTTATCGTTGTCCTCAGGCCTAGGTTCAGTACTCAACTGATTCCCGTTATAGAACTGTTGAGGTACATCTCTTGCCCGCTGGTCCGCCAGCGTTCTTACCCTCATCCCACCCGAAGTTGCCTGATCCAGCACAGGATCGTGACTGGGATCCCGGGTAGGTCTGCTGCCCATGGTACGACCACCACCGCCATGGTTGTTACTGCTACTACCATCACCACCTTGCTCGTGTTGCGCCCCGTAGCCTATAACGGAGCTGATGGTACTCCCCACGTAGCCAACAGTAGAAGTGAGAAGCCCAAAGGCCCCGCCAACGATGCCCGTCGCGGCTCCTGCTATACCTCCTCCAGTGACCCCGGAATACGCATCTGAGTAACCCTTTACTGGCACCAGTACCAACGTCGCACTGGGCGCTAGATCAATATCGCCCAACTCGACGGCCTCGTCGCCGGCAGAGAGCTCACGACTGGGCGATGGAGCGAGTATATGTCGGAAAAAGTAAGGAGGCAGTTGTTTGTTGTTGATGTTCTCGTCATCCTGGGTCAATTTCCCAAACTCAGTGTCAACCCAGGACCGCACGTCAGTCTGCAGGGTGGCGGAGCGAGGGAATGTAGAGCGAATGGTGCGGCCATCGAACAAACGAACATTGAGAGCGACGGTTTTGGAGTTGGTGCCTCGCGAGGACGTTGGCACTGGCTGTGATGTGTCGGGGGCTCGTAGTGCGCCCTTGTTCCTCTCCTTCTCGCGTTCTGCTTTGCGCAATTCGGCATCTACTTTGCGCGCTGCTTTGTCGGCTTCTATTCGTGCTTTTATACGGGCTAACTCTTCGGCATCTTCTCGTTTCTTCTTTCGCAGGGCGTCGCGGGCTTCTTGTTGGGCTTTGGTGGCGGATGTGGATGGGAGAGTGGGGTGCTGGGAGCCTGTGGCTTTTTGCTTGCCTGGTGTGTTGGACGTGAGGGTGGGTAGTGAGGTTTCGGGGAGGCCATACAGGTCGTCTTCGGCTGCAGCATTCGCTATACTATTCGTAGGTTCTGGTGTGCTTGCTTGTGGGGGAGAGGTTGGTGCTGCGTTGGAGGCTGGGATGGGATTCGCTCCCAGGACGCGTCGGATTGAGTTGATAAAGTCATCTCTCGTGGCGTCGTTCTTGAGTTGAACTTGGAGTTGGCCGTTCTGGATGACGACGAAAGTGGGCACGCTCGAGACATCGGAGAAGGCAGCCAGAAAACCGGCTTCGGTCGAGCCCGCTTCGAGTCGCAGGACGACCGCTTTTTGGTGGAGCAGAGTCGACAGCTAGACATGCATCATCAGCGCGTGTTGTGAAAACCTGGCCGAGTCCCAACGTACCCATCCGCTCTTCAGCCACTCGCCTTCCCACTCGTGGCTCGTGGCGCCGTCGTCTACGCAGCTAGTCAGTCACGATGCTTCCCAGATTCCGATAGTGCACCGTCACGTACCTCGAACGAAGCAGGCAACGAGTTTCTGCTCCTGAATGGCAAGCGCGATTCCGCTCTGTAGGCTGCCTTGGTGGAACATGTTGGTGGGTGGTGGTGGTGGCTCCATGTCTGCACTACCGCGGGGATTAGCCTGGGAACCTGCTCGGCGCGTGGTACCGTGGCCAGACGACGCACGAGCATGGCCGGCGGCCGTCAGCGCCCGCTTCATTCAGTGGCTTATTCACACGGCGTTGGAGATGTGCAAAGGGAAAAGATGCAATAAACAGTTCTATCGGTAATGCCAAGCCCATGAATCCTCCACGCCGAAGAAGGGTAATGCTGCAATAAGCCAATGCTAGACTCGCTCTATATCCAAACATCAAGCCAGAAGGTGCTGCACAGCATGTGCCCCTTCTGCTTGGTCCCGCCGTTCCGCTTGGGCTTCCCAATGATGCCGACCGTGTACAGTGTCGGGAGTGAGTGGCATATCCAAGTTGTTGGTCTTTTCCCAATCAGGCCAAAGCCGTGGCCCCTGGGCCCTGGTATCGGCTTATAGGATGGTGCACTTCTTCTTGTTCTTGGTCGCCGACTGCTGGGGACGGGGGCTGAGGACGGCGCTGGGGCAGGTTAGGACAGTCATGCAGGGAGCACATGGGAACGTACCGAATAGCTTCGTCAAAGACACTCTTCAGGTTGCGCTGTGTGAGGGCGGAGCACTCGAGGTACTTCTGCGCCTTGATCTCTTTTGCGACCATGACGGCCTGCTCGTACTGGATGGGCGCCATCTTCTTCTGCCTCAACGACTCCTTGGTCGCCTCATCGTCCCTCAGATCGAGCTTGGTGCCGACGAGGATAATGGGAACGCCGGGCGCGTGGTGATCTATCTCAGGGTACCACTGGCAGGGGGTTAGCGGGTGCGCACGCGGCGTGGCGGGCGGCTTGGTACCTTTGCCTTGACGTTGTCAAACGACGGGGGGCTGACGATGGAGAAGCAGATGAGGAACACGTCCGTCTGGGGGTACGAGAGCGGGCGCAGTCGGTCGTAGTCCTCCTGGCCGGCCGTGTCCCACAGCCCCAGGCTTATGGGCTTCCCGTCGACCATGACATTTGCCGAGTAGTTGTCGAAGCTGGGCGAGTTAGCTCACGCGTGGTGCAGCGAGGGGCGGGCGTACACGGTGGGGATGTACTCGCCCGGGAAGGCGTTGGTCGTGTACGAGATGAGGAGACATGTCTGCGCGGTTAGCAGGCTGCGCGGCTGTCGCGGGAGCGGCGAGGCTCACCTTGCCTACAGCGCCGTCGCCGGTCACGACGCACTTGAGCGATTGCGTCGCGGGAGCAGCCATGGTGCGCGAGGTGTCGCCCGGGGAGCGTGGCTTTGGCGGACCCGGTTCGGCGGAGCAACGGGGCGGCGAGGGTGGAGCGGATCGAGTCGGGCGCAGGGCAGGGCAGGGCAGGGCAGGCAGGCAGGCAGGCAGGGCAGGGCAGGGCAGGGCAGGGCACGATGCAGATGCAGCGAGGCGGCGCGTGGGAGGTAGAGGACGCACCGGCGAGACTGCGCAGCACGATGCGGGTAGCAGGTAGCTTCTGTGAAGGCGCGGGAGCTATCTGCAGCGTAGGGGGGCGTTTTATCGCTTGGCAGGCGGCGGGTCACGAAGCGAGCTGGAGCTGGAGCGACCAAGCTCGACGAGCGCGTACCCTCTTGAAACCCTTGTGCAACACGCTGCTCACGCCTGCCATCCGCCGTGCTAGCTAGCTACGGGCTCGTGCTACGCCTACATGCTTCAATACCACACAAACAGTCCCTCGCCGCCTTGCCTGTCCTCGCCCACCAGCTGCTTGCACACCACCAGCCTGACCACGGCCTCGTGCAACTCTCTCATGTCGAGAATGCCGCGCTTCTTCCCGTCAATGTACGACACGTCCACCACGACTCGTTTCAAGTTGGCCGTCGACAAGGCTCCCTCTTGCAAGAGCGCTATCAACCGATCCGGTGTCCCAACCCCGTAGTCGATTCTGCTCTTGCTCAAATGCGCGACCTGGTCTGCGAGCTTCAGGTGCTTTGCAAACAGCTTGGCCACGCTGGGCTTCTCGACTCCCTGGGTAGGTAGCCCAGACTTGAGACATCGGCAGACGTCTGCCGCTCGCATCCCAGAGCCCGTCACTACAAGCGTGTGGGGAGCGCCGGGCGGCTTACATGGCGTCGCCTCCAGCGTCCCTGCCTGCTTCTTGAGAAAGGCAGGCAGCTTGTCTGTAGTTCGCGGCTCCGTCCAGCTGCTACTGTCCTGCACCGTCCGCGCTGCTTGACGTCAGCATTTCACGATATGTCTCGGGCGCTCAAACACTCACCAGAAATCCACAAGTCCTCGAGCTCGACACTGCTCAAATCCTTCCCGTAAAGCCGTGTTCGTGCGTTGACATAGTCGGCAACAAGCTGACCATCCATGCGCTCGAAAGCGTGATTGACTCCCAGCCCTTGGTCCAGATCGTCTTCAGAAATCGCCTTTGCTTTCTGCTTCTTCTTCTCTTTGCGTTTGGCCTTCTTGGCTGCTTTTTTGCCGTCCTTGCTGGCTTCGGGCTCGGCTTGCCGTTTCCTTTTCTTCGACGACGCGTCAAGATCGAACTGGGCTTCCATCAGGGGCACGCCTCCCTCTGATTCCGAGTCGGACATGGTGAGACTAGTGTTTTGTGTGACGGAGCGACACCTGAGTTCGCGACGGAAAAAGTTGCAGCGCATCGAGCTTCAGCTGCTATCGATAAGCGGCTAGCGCAGATGCACGCCGGGGAAGTCGCGTTACCTTGGTAAGCGACGCGTTTCCCTGACGCCCATCAACACCCGCCTGGGCACCCACCTCGCCCCTCGCATGCCTCTCTTGCCATGGCCGAGTCTGCGCGCAAAACGCAGCGCCTTCCCCCGCGGCGCGACTTGCAGCCGACACCCGACAACGACGCGTCCATGGAGCCCACGACACCCTTCCACCAGGCCACTAGTGTGGGCCCTACTCCAGCAAGCAGACGGACGCCAGCTCTTCGCACACCAGCATCGGGCGCGACACCGCGGGGCGGACCCGCAGCTCGCCCTCTTCCTTCGCGCAGGATTGCACCCACTACTCCCCACGCGATACGAGCCCTGAGAGAGCGAGCCAATGCGGCAAGGACGCCAGGAAACACCCGGAGACGAAGCGGCCGCGTACAGAGGGAGACACCGCGGGACATACTGCGCCATCTTAGCAGAGGTACGGCTCTTGCAGCCGCCATCTCTCACCTAGCTAACTGTCCATGCAGCCCTCGCTCGTGAACCGCGCCCGGCCCAGCCCTCCCCACAAGCCCTACCTCGGCGAACGCGCCATTCCGCCCTCGACCTTCCAGACGTCGAAGACGGCCCTGCCATGCCTGCGCCCCGTCTTTCAATGCCCCTGGAGAACATGTACGACGACGACGATAGTTTCCACAGTGCCCCACCACGGCAGTCTCTCCTACCAGACCTACCAGACGACGTCGATGGCGGGACCGTACAATCGCTCGAGTTTGGACGGCGAGCCATCAGTGAGGATCCACGCTTCATGTTCACGGGAAGGCAGAGTGAGCGATTCGGCGACCTAAGTGAGCTCGGGGCGGTCCAGGAGGAGTACGAGGTCGATGGCACCTTCATCAACACGCGCGCAGATGGCCTCTTTGATCCTGTAATCGACGAAGCTCTAGATGGAGACGAAACCACAGTACAAGCACTGACCGGGCGAAGAGACGCAAGGCCGAGTGAGGAGGATTTGGGCGTATTTGGAGAGGCAGAGGACGATTTAGAAGAGCCTACCTTCCGCTTTATGATACCGGAACGCATGCGTGTGCCAGCCCAAGAAGACGTACAAGCATTTCAAGACGAGCGGGAAGAAGACGAACAAGAGCCGGATGGCGAGCTTCTGCACCAGTCCGATGATTACGACTCACTCAATAGCGACGACAAGGACGGAATAGCTGCTGCTTTCGACGGCAAAGACCAAACAGTAACCGCCGGCATGTTAGGTTGGGCATCAGATCCCCCTGCAGACAACGACGCCGAACTAGTCGCCTATCGAGAAGAAGAATCTGCAATTGATCGAAGCCTGCAGGCCAAGTCGCCCAAGCAAACACATGTAGCCCAGATGAAGAGTGTTCGCAAACCGAAAGAATACATGGTATCCGAACACGGTATCGGCTTCCCCTCGTTTCCAGCCGCGCCTGTCAAGAAGCTCACTTTGAGCTTCTTGAAGTCGCAGGGAGGCAAGACCCAACTCAATACGGAAACACTCGACGCACTCGTACGCACGACCAACGACTTCTTCGAGCAGATTAGCATAGATCTCGCAGCATATGCACAGCACGGTGGACGAACGACGATTGAAGAAAGCGATGTCATCGCGCTTATGAAGAGGTATGCTGCTCTACTCGACTCTGTTTGGCGTACATGGCGTGCAGACTTATAGCAGACATATACGTTCGGTACACTGACTTTCAAGCAGGACTCGCAAGACCACCGGTACCTGTACCTCGTTTTCTCTGGCGCAAAGGATGCTTCCTAGGGAGTTACTTCAGCAGCTGCGTATGGAGCGTCCGGCCAAGTTGAAGAGATATAAACGGAAACGATTGAATGCTGTCCGTGAGGAAGACGAAGATGACGACTGAAAAGGCACGGTAATGTCTCACGACCAATCAACGCTGTGGCGTACTCTCCGTTGGGTGCCCGACATGGGCTTCTTGACGACCATCCAAAACATGACTGAGGTCGCGAAACTGAGCGCGTACCTACTTGGAGTTAGATGATTGCTTGCAGGAAAAGAGCGAGGCGGCGAACCGTACCATGTGAAGATGTACTGCGTGTGGTTGTTTCGTAGGTTCACGGTGGGCGCCCTACCAATCGGTACGCCCTTGGGTTCACGTTCATAATTTGTGAGCAAATCAGGCGCTGTGTCATAGTTAGATACCCCAATCACATCATCGAAGAAAGATAGATTACTTACTCATCGTCTCCTCCACCCACACAGCCTGACTCCCGCTATACTCGGCCATCTCCTCGACACTGGGAAAGAACCACTTTCCCTTTTCCGGCTCGTTTTTCGGCGTAAACATGTTGCCCTTGGGCGGTATCCTCAACAAGCCCTCAATCGTAACCTCACCCTCAGGCAACGCCCCATTCTTCTTGCGAAACCACTGCGGCGCAGCGTCCTTCTTGATCCACCCCCTACACGCCAATATCTTATGCACATTGCCGCGCGCATCCCGCCGTTCGAGCGGCGTAACAACCGTGTACCCCTCTTCGCCATCCAAAATCCGCGGCCCAATCAACATTTCCTGATCATGTCTCAACACGCCCCTCGCATAGACCCTGCGATAGTCAAAATCCTGAATTGCAGCCGGGTCGATTCGCAGCGGGAGTTCGAGAGGCGGGAAGGTCAATCTATCTTCAAAGCGGGCGACTAATTCGGTTTTCCAGCCCAGACGCTGCACTTGCCAGCATCCTAGTATGAAGGCTGTGACGGGGATTATCGCGAGGATGATTAGGCCGGGCCCATGTTGTTTTCCTACTCGCGCCATCTTCGCCGGCCGGTCGAGAATCGAGACGAAACTTGGGTCCAGGCCGGGGCCGCCGCCCACTCGGCGACTTTGTGAGCGGAGGAAGAGGATGCGTGTGTGCGGACATTGGGGTCGCGTGGGTGGGGGACGGGCGTGGGCGGTGCGGAAGAATGCCGATGCGGGCTGTGAGTAGTATCGCCGGAAAAGCTTGAGGAATGGATTTGGTTTCGACATGGCGGGTGGTTGGGTGGATGGAAAGTTGGGAATGGCTCAGTCGTGTCGGATATGCGAGCTGCGAGCTACCCGGCTGCTAGACGCCGATGCGGTATGGTTCCCGCGTCTTAGCACCCGCCGACCTGAGCCTGGCTCTGGGCTGATCTCGACCTCCCATCGCACTGCTCCTCTTACATCACTCTTTTTTCACTCCCATCCATGCAAGACTGCAACATCATGGCGGATGCACAGGACCCACCAATGGATCGAGCAGAGATGGCTGCGAGGCGGGATAAAGATGCGCTTCTTGATGTTTTGGATACTCGACTTGAACACTATTTGCATACACTGCATGAATATCACGACATTATGCAGCAGCTTTCCGCAGAGCTGTCCTCGGTAAGCAATGTTTACGTTTGGTTAATGGCACGTGGTGTTGATGCCAACAAGGGTTACATGTCGCTTGCTCAAGCAAACTTTTACAATTCGTCCTCTGCGATCCGGTACGGACAGGACTGCTATGACGAACGTATGCAGAGTGTACGCAAGGTGTGAGTTCTACAGTTTCCTTCGAGATTTCATAGCTACCAGGGGTGCTACAACGATCCTCTGGAATGTCTATCTACCTTATGTGCTCTGTTGACAGACCACAGCCATGTCTCCGAACACGGATGTACCAAGAAGAACGATCGACCCCATTTTTCCATCAAATCTTCCGCTACCACTCGCCAGGACGCGAGCCTTGACAACCACATGAGATCAACAGAACAAGCGAACGAAGTCCAAGGACCGGGCCTCCCTTCCACAGGTTCAGAAGCTAGAGAAGGAGAAACAGGCCCTACTTCCGATTTGGATGACGAACCCGCCCAAGGATCAAGGGACAACCAAGAAGAAACCGGATCTGTCGGAAAGCCTACAGATCCTCTCAGATGGTTTGGTATCCTTGTTCCGCCCGCACTACGTACTGCGCAATCTACATTTGTAGGTGCAGTCGAAGGTCCAATCCCCCAATTAGCCACCGTTGTGAGAGATCTACGGGCCCAAGAGATCGAAATTGGGAGGGTGAGGAAGCAGATTAAAAAAATGTAGAGACGAGTCAGGTGCTGCTTGTGGGGATATTAGGGAAAATCGCGCATGAGCACTGGGTTGCGCGCATTCGATATCGTGACTCGGGTTGGCTGCAGATTGTTGTTGCGCGTACTTTAGACTAATCAGTAGCATTACGCGTTGTCGCAACACTATATTTACTCTCGGCACTGGTTTATGCCGACTGGAGACAAGAGTAGCTCTGGATGGGCGTATAATATGCGATGATTCACCTCCGCTCTATTGGTGGTCAGCCGGAGTAGCACAATAATTTGGTCGTTTTATTCCCGTGTGTGCTGGCAGGGGAAGGCCCACTAGACTTGGGACGATTCCTTTCTCGATCATGAAAACTTTGCCAGATCAAGATAGTGGCGCGAGCTGTGCCACCTTTGTTGCTTGTAAAGCAATCATTCATATTGCCAAATTCACGGATATTGCCGAAGAGGGTTACATCAAGGTAGTAGCCATGAGCCTAATGCTACATGCATCCACATCGTATGGGTTTCAACATTGGTGTAGTGTGAACCTCGCCCTATATACAGTCGCACGCTCACCTAGATATCCGCGTTCCTCAACCCTCGTTTGAACCTATCCAGCGCCCTAGCTTTCGTCTCTTTCCAGTCCACATGCGGTTTTGGATAACCCAGCTTTTCGAACTCGCTCTCTGACAACCTCGCGTAAGGAGCAAATACCGCCTTTCCCTTGACATCTTTGAGCTCTGGGACCCATTTACGGATATAATCACCGTCAGGATCGTTCTTCTCAGCCTGAGAGACTGGGTTGAAGACGGTGTAAGAAGGCTCCCAGCCTTGGGTATTGTTGGAAAGGTCCCAGTCAATCAGAGTTTCGGCAAAGTAGCGTTCGCCGCGGCGGTAGTCGAGCAGGAGGTTGCAGTAGAGATAGGAAGACACGTTCATACGTAAGCGATTGTGCATGTATGCCTCAGCAATAAGCTGGCGCATGTGTTGGTTAGGATCCTATCACGTGATTCACTCACTAGCGTCGCCCTAGTAGTATATATACAGGGCTTCCTCCCTCTTATATAGAACAATTATTATATCTTTCTCTTCTTATTCTATAGATTATAAGCCTCTGCGCTACTGCGCGCGATTTAGCTACTCCTCTCTGCGCTACAGTCGCGCGATAATTTCTAAGCGTTACTATTGCGCGACCTAGTCCTTAACCTTCTAGCGTACCAACCGCTATACATTTCTCCTCTCTCCTACCTATTTCCTGCAAACTATCTTATCGCCCGCAATGTCTACTATTAACAGCGTTACCTCCGCCTTAGGCAAGGACTTTAAGAAGCTTACTAGTCCTAACAACTACTAGGACTAGTCTAAGGCTTTTATTAAGGTCGCCTTTATCTATAGTTATGTAGACTACTACAACAACACTAGCGAGAACCCTAAGAAGCCTTCGCTTCCTACTTATATCGCTCCCTATACTACACGTTCTTAGTCTACTACTAACCTACGCAAGAAGGCTGCTGTCCCTGCCCTAATCCTGTCTAACGCTGCTGCTAAGCTCGCTGTCTACGACCGCGCTCTCTAGCAGTAGAAGAAGCACAACAAGTCTATACACTCCGCTATTGCTCTCCTTCGCGCATCTATTAAACTATAGGTTTGGCGGGAGCTTAAGAAGCTTAACACACTTAATCCCTATCTTGCGTACTACGCTATCTAAGCTAACAATAAGGCCTCTAAGGACATCTTAGTTAACTGTGCTTTGTCTAAGCTAGATAAGATTACTATAACTAATCCTACCGCTATTTAGCCTCTTCTATCTAAGTTTAAGAGAACATTCTATAACCTTTATAACGCTAGCGGAACCCTATTACGTTCGCAGTTAATTAACAAGATTAATAGAGTTCTTCCCCGCTAGTATAACGCGTTCCTTAATTACTAGAAGCTTTCCTACTACAGTACCCTTATTACTAATAATGTCTTTAAGACCTATAAGACCCTTCTCTTTAACTACTAGAACAATAACAAGAATAAGTGGGACGCTCCTAAGGATAAGCCTCCCTAAGCAACCTTAGCAGCTAACTCCCGCACCTCCCGCGTTCTTAACAATAATCCTAACAAGTTCACCTCCTCTAAGTGCGAGCACTACAGTAACGTTAGACACTCTATTGCTACCTATTATTACGTTAGTAAGCCTAACACTCCTATATGCACCTTCTGCAAGAAGCTTAGTTATGTCGCCGCTACTTATCGCAAGAAGGATCGCCAGGCTACCCGCCCTAACTAGTCTACTCCTAGTGCGGCTGCCACCCTAAATGCGGACCTTGCACTAGCTAACGCAGACAAGGATGCTTTCTTTATTAACCGCATTGTCGCGTCTGCTTACAACCTCTTGCTTACATCCGCCTTTAACAGCTCTAATATTAACTGCCTAGACATTAACTATACGTGTAACTACTCTACACCTATTTCTAGTACTAACTTAGCTTAGAACTCTAGGTACCTTACTAGTTTAAGAGAGGCTAACTAAATAGTTAGCAGGCGTACAGGTCTAGATACAATTAATAGTCTTAATACATCTACATTTATAGTAACTACTCCTGCCCCTACATCCGCATACTAGATATGTAATAGCGGTGCCTTACAACATATTACTAATAATCTTACTCTTTTCTCTAAGCTAGAACACTACTCTAAGCACATTAGCGCATGTAAATAAGGATCGCAGCTTAAGATTACTAGAAAAGGCACTGTTAAGTTCGTCGTAACTACTCAGAACAGAACCCGCATTATTCTACAACTTAACAATATGCGGTATACACCTGCCGCGCGGTGTAATCTCCTTTCTATTACCTCTTTTATTTACTTAGACCTAGGTTACTACACTACTACTACCAGGCGCGACAGTATGCTCCTTTATTAGAAGTCTAATAATAAGAAAATCGCAGTTACACCTCTTCACGTTAGAGCAAACGTATACATCTTATACACTACGCCCTCGCCCAACCTTCTTGCTACAGCCGCAGTTAACTTTAACGACCCTGTATAGTCTAAACACCGTTAACTTAGCTATCTCTCCCTAGAATACATGCGTTAGCTTACAAAAATTAGCTATAGCATAAAGGTTACTAACAAACAAATCTAGGCAAAGGCGAAGAACATATACCCTGTCTGCGCTACTACCTATGCCCTCTACAAGGTTCCCTAGAATCCTGCGAACTAACACTATAAACACTTTAGTAAGCTTGTTACAGTTAACACCTAGAGTCCTTACCCTGTCCCTAGAATTAAAGGAGAGCGCTACGCATTATTTCTTATTAATAACACCACACGTTTTACGTAGGTTTAATTCTTCAAGAATAAGCATGCTCTCGCCTAGATATTTACGAACCTTCTTACCCGCCTGTCTACTAAGCACAGCCAGCCTATTGTGCGCATTTGGTGTAACAACAAGTTTATGCAGAGAACAATTACTACCTACTATAACACTTATAGTATTACTATAGAGCTAAGCGTGCTGTACGCTTATTATTACGCTAGTACTGCTAAACGCTCCTACTACACCGTGCGAGAACGCACTACTACTATAATCTAAGATCTTACTCCCACTTCTGTTATAGTGCAAGGCATTATTAACTAACACAAGGAGACCCTACGCAACGCTACGTTGCCTAAAGGTCTTTAGGTGTTCGCAATATAGGAGTTAGTTAATAAGAAGAATAGAGCTTCTTTAAAGGCACTTTGTTTCTTAAAGACGCTATATAAAGCCTTATATAATAGAAAGCTAAACCTTGCTAAGGATAATGCCTAGAGAGCGCGGGTGTACGTTACTACTCCTCCTAAGCTTAATTAACTAATCAGCGTTACTGCATTACATCACCTACAAGGCTATCTAGCTTACTTCTTATACGCTCTTTATAATTAGATGTGCCTTATATAGCGCTCTAACACTTGTAAAGTTAAGCGCGTCTCTATAGCGCGCGTTAACAACTCTACTAGTTTTAATAATGTTTAACTCTATAGCATCTATATTAACAATCAAGTCCCTCTTGTTACGCCTCTAATCCCTAACAAAGCGGAGGCTTCTAACAACTCTAACTATGCCAAACTATACAACAACGTCGCTTTAATGTCTCTTTCTGGTACTATAGATACTTTTAGTGATTTGCTATACTAGTCTAACACACCTCTACCCCCTAAATTATACAGAGAGTACGCAGAAGTCAACAGTAATACTACGTGCAGCCTATGTCTCTATTCTAACTTGAAGTACGTTTAGGCAATCGCGGACAATAACAATCCCTGCACTTAATGTGCCTAACAAAACATTAATTGCAACTATTAAACCTAGTATAATCGCGATCGTCTCCTCTATAGGCGTAAGAAGAATGCGCAACAGAAGGAAAAGAGAAAGCAGCATTAGGCGGCTACACTTGCCCAACTAACAGTTTCGCCCTTCTTTAGGGGCAATACTAAGTTGTCTGCTCTGTCCAGTGCTAACAGTAACGATTTAGTTAACTACAATAGCAATAATATTATTGTCCCTGCTACACTAGAACATACTACCTACAACGACTTTAACAACCCCTATAATAACAACAACGTCGTCCCTGCTACGCTAGTACACTTACCTCTAGACAATAACGAGACTACAACTGTAGCTGCATGTAAGGGTAAATGCAGTAATAGTGTTACTGTTCCCTCTACTCCTTTCTCTACTACTCTAGCGACTATGCCTAAAGACACTTCTCTCGTTAATAAATGCTTCTAGTGTCTCTGCTGTAAAAAGAGGTGCATTTAAGACAACAACTCTTCTAGTTGTTAATAGTGTGTCTAGGATAGAGATATTTGCTCTCCTGCTACCGCAGACTACTAACAGAACTTTGCCTTATGCTGTTGTCTATACAATAAATAAGCGCGCGGTGTCTTCTGCGTGCGCCAGACTTCTAGGGGTCCTTACAATGCCTGCATCTCTAGCAATAACTATCTTAACTGCGTACCCGTATACAAGCGTATTACTCTACCTATCTTAAAGGAGCAGCGTTGCATTACCTGTTAGTCCCTAGCAAATTAGCATAGCAAGCGAGGTAGTCTTTCCGCAGTGTAATGCAATAGCTAATACCCTTACAATGTGTGCATTAACAAGTAACAGGCCTGCATTGCTATTACTAACAAGAATAACACTCCCTGCACAGAATGCATACGTAAATCTATAACATGCAATCTTGCGTTACTATATCTTAACTGCGTTAAACACTAGGATAGCTAGCCTAATAACACCTAGACAGCTCCTTAACCTTATACTCGTTTTAGCGACAATAACACTACCTAGATAGGTGTATATCTAAATAGAGCTCTAGATTACTTACCACTCTAAGTCTGTTCTAGCTGCGTGCAGAGTACATAAGACTGTACAAGCCTGCGAGATAGGCAGTCTCTATGCTACTAGTGTCTCTTAATTAACACTACTACGTATAACAGGTCCGTATATTGCATAAAGACAGACCCTACTACCTATGTTGCAAAAGACAAGCGCGCGTACTCTCTTTCTAGAGACAAAGACAGCTACAGTGTTATTTTTAACCCTACCTACAAGGGCCGGCGCATCTATAGCACTATCTAGCCTTAAGCCTCTAATTAGAATAAGTTTAACAAAGGTCTACTTAACAATAACCTGCATAGAATCAATGGCGTTTCCATAGCTACTCTTAACTTGTCCTAGCACTCTTATAACAGCTCTATTACTTAGCAGTTAGACAAAGAACCTTTCTCCCCTAACTCCTAGTACGATAACCTGCTACTTGATAATAATCTACCTACTCTACGTATGTCTAGCACGTAGTATAACGATTTGCCGCTTAACAATAACTTACGTAACCTCTACGCTCTAAGCACTACAACTATCCTCTATAAGCCGTAGACTTACAAGAAGGCTATAAATACGCCCTAAGCTACTAGTTGGCACAATGCTACTTAGGCTAAGCTTAACTCTCTTCTCGCTAAGGAAGTGTATAAGGTTGTTCTACTTCCCTCTAGAACTAAGTCTATCTCTTCTAAGTTTGTCTACAAAGCTAAACTTACTCTAACTAGCAGAATCGCAAAGCTTAAGGCCTGTATTGTTACCTAGAGTTTCTAGCAGCGACTAGGCATTAATTATACAGAGAAGTTCTTACCTACTGCAAAATCTTTGTCTATACGCACGCTTCTAGCAATCTATAGTCTTCTCTAGTAGACTACCTCCTAAGTAGATGTATACGTTACATTTCTTAATGCTAAGCTTAAGAAGCAGGTTTACTACATGCTGCTACTGCCTGTTGTCTTACTAAAAGAACACGTCTAGCTCCTCTAGAAGTCCTTCTACAGGTTAGTGCAGTCCTCTTAAGCCTAGTATTAACTTCTTATAAGTAAACTTAAAGATATAGGATTTTATACCTTACTCTATAACTTGTGTATCTACATTCATACCTAAGACACTATTATTATCTCTGTTTATGTTAATAATATTCAGATCTACGCGCTATATAATAACACTATTACCTAGTTTAAGACTTAGCTCTCTAAATCCTTTGTTATTATATCTAAAGACCTAGATGCTCTATATCTTAGTATGCATATTAAGCACACTAGCTAGAGCGGTATTAAGATTTATTAGGCTGAATATGTGCGTCGCGTGCTCAATTGGTACAGCCTTTAAAACCTCTCTATTGCTGCTAACCTATGCGATTACAAAGCAAAGCTTACGCGTAATAACGACACTAAGTCTACGCCCGCTTTTAAGAAGTAATACCTCTAGATGTTTAGCTCCCTTAACTATATGCCTGTTATAACGCGAATTAATCTCGCCTATACTACTTCCCTGTATAGGCGCTTTAATGCAAACCCTTTACAGGCACATATTAATAGTATTACACAAGCATACTTGTACGTTAGTAGTACACAGGACTTAGGCATTACATACTCTCCGCAGCAAGAGCCTTGCCTTGTTAGCTATATTAATGCAGACTAGGCTAGCTGCGCAGACTTACGGCGTTCTACTACTAGGTATATCTTCACCCTAGCTAATAGCCCTATCTCCTAGTTATCTGCTATACAGAAGGTTGTTGCACAGTCTACGTGTAAGGCAGAATATATAGCACTAGAAGAGGCTGTTAAAGAAGCTCTCTAGCTTTAAGCATTTATTAACAACCTTAGCGTTAGCCTCTATTTTAGCACTATCCTAATTTACGTAGATAATTAGTCTGCTATAAAGCTGTCTAAGAACCTAGAGTTTTATTAACGCACTAAACATATCAATATCTGTTACTATTTCCTCTGCTAACACGTTTAGGATAGAACTGTGTCTATAGAATAGATTAGCGGTAAGAACAACTCTGCGGACATGCTTACTAAGCTACTAGATCCTACTAAGTTTATAGCTATGTGCAAGATTCTTAGTCTTGTTTACTAAGACCCTCTACATAGTATAGGCTAAGGCCCTCTACGTCTTGCTATAAGTGTAGTTACTGTTATACCTTAGAACTGTATAAGCGATAACAACAGGGCTCTCGCTCTATAGACCGTTTTCCTCTAGAATACCTACGAAGACGCTAACTACATAGAAGCTCTTACATTAGAGTAGCTCTTCTAAGAGTCTAGTATTACCCTAGAATGCAAAAAAGCCTAGTATAAGTACGTTAGTGCTTAGTATGCATACTGCACGTATATAGAGGAAATTAAAGACCTAGACAAGAAGAAACTTATCGCCCTATATAGTAGTTTCTAGACTGCGCTTTACTTTAAGCGCACTACCTTACGCGATAATAACAACTATATCTAGTAGCCCTGCTACGGCGAGCAACTTAGGGACGCCTATAATCCTAATGCAGACTACTCCTATTATAGTACTATGCTTTAACTTGCTTTCGCGGTCTCTTGTTTCCTTTCTCTTTTTTGTTTACCTTATAATAGGTTCTAGGGGGGCTGTTAGTTAGGATTCTATCACGTGATTTACTTACTAGCGTCGCCCTAGTAGTATATATACAGGGCTTCCTCCCTCTTACATAGAACAATCATCACATCTTTCTCTTCTTGTTCTACAGCATGCCGGCATCTACAAAAGGTTCGCCTGTTTTGCCTTCATACCATTTCTCCCAGCCTGCTTGGTCGTCTTCCCACTCTACTGCGTCGAATTTGAGATTCTGTGGGAGGTTCATGGAGGTGTGTGGCGTAATCATGGTTGTCTGTCTGTAGAGTTCTCTGAAAACAATCTCGCGGACCCAGCCGTAGACGCCATTGGATGCCTTGGCTTCGGTAAAATCGGTACTGCCGCGATTGTAATCTACAACTTTCTGCAGTGCTTCGCGTACGGAGAACATGCCCGCACTAAAGTAGGCAGACATGCGTGACGTGCTATTTGCGGCAGGATTTGAGCGTGTAGCGGCGTAGTGGTCGATTTGCTTTAGGAACGCATCCATTCGTTTTGCTGCTGCATCGTGGCCGACAGGCCACAGCTTCCGTATCCTCTTCTTGTCTTCTTCCGACTCGAATTGCTTGTCTTTTGCAGGCTGGGGTACGGCTGTATCGAAGAGACTTTTTAGCTCCTTCTTCGCAGAGGGAGGATTTGCGGTAGGTGAAGGGTTAGTGTCAAGCAATTCCGGCTCGTCTTTCAGCCTCTCGAGCCACGCTTTGAAGAAGGGTGTAAAGACTTTCATGGGTGTCCCAGCACCTGTAAGCATTGTACCAGGCTCAACAACGGTCTGGTCATGGTACAATGAGACTTGAATACCATCCCCAGCTGTTTGGCAGAGTTTCAAATCCCTCCGCATCTCATCAATCTCGTACTCCAAGTTGCCAAACACGTGTGAAATCTCCCACTTTTTCATCCAATCCACTGCTGTCTGTACGATCTTCTTCCTATCCTCGCACTCTAGGAAGACTAGCGGTATGTTCAATTCCTTGAGCTCTTTCTGCATGATGCGCAATCCCTCGCACATGAAGTCGACCCTTGCAGGGCTAGTCCCATGCCACGACTCGTCTGCAGCGCAATTGACGTAAAAACATACGAGAGGCTTCCTCGCACTTTGGGCAAGCTCGGAAGCATGATGCAGCGCGGTGTTATCTTGAATGCGGAGATCTTTTGGACGAAACCAATGCGCTACCTTTGTCACAACCTTGATTTCCTCTTGTGCACCGAGGGCTTCTTGAACTTGATCGTAGGGAAGATTATCATCTACTCGTTTCGCGCGTTTGAGAGTCGTATGCCCGAGTTCGGAGCGTTCGTATGATGTTCTTTTGGACATGTTCGTATGGGTCTGGGATTTGTTCGGCTGTGCGGGCTTTTTTGGCGGTGCTCTACTTTGGAAAAGAGTCGCGTGTTGAAACGCGCGGATCGGTAGTCGTACTTTGACACTAACACATCTATATTGAGCAGCTGCCGGCCTAGGTAGAGTTTGCAATAAGAAGACGCGTTCGAAGGAAGGCATTGAACATGCGCTCTGCGCTTAGGCGTACCTTTGTACCTGATCATCGATAAACCTTAGACTAAGGGTTCAGAGTGGTGACGTCGGCGGACCACCCAACCACACCAACTAGAGCCGATCAAGACGTTACCCTGATGGACACCTGGCGTCGAACACCAATCGAAGGCATGCCTATCGGCGTTTCAGACACAAGATCTGGAGAGATCCCTGGCTCCCGCTGCATTTCGCGATCTGTCGCCGCTTCCTGGGATCTTGGTGCTTTGCATAGGGCTGCATTCGATTCAGGGTTCCAGGCGACGACGGTGGATGTGAGCACGCGACAAACTACGTTGCTAGTGCGAGGTGTTAATGCGACCGACATAATTCCGCTCTAACGCGCAGGCAAGGAGTTGCATAATTTCCATGTTGGAGTTTTGTTGGTCTGACAGATTGACCGCAGCCGAATCATGCCAGCCGGGCACGCTGCCTAGTTGCTGACACGTGATGCGAGTCTTTCGGACTGCGATCAAGCTCTCTTCCTTGAGCTCGTCGGCACCATATCCGTCGACGAGCTAGGCTAGCAAAGCTTTGTCGTGTTGTGTCGATGGCCCTCACTACGATGGCGAATGGAATTGCCCCGTCCGGAGCACACCGTAGGCATCAAAATCCCAGCCGCTCGCAATACCCCATCGCCAAGGGAAAATCTACGGGGATACCAATTTTGGTTTCCACGAGAGAACCATTGAATAGCGAATCAGATCATAGCTGTGCGGAACGTGACGCCAAGATGTACCAAGCCACGCCAAGTCCTCATCCTCCAGCCTTCCATTAACTGGCAGAAACGTGCATGTCTTTCCCAATGAGGCAGCTCGTTAAGATTCTCGATGATGACAGTGGCTCGCGGCGCGGACCAGGCCAGCGGAATGGGGACTGGGCCCAGGTAGCCGGAGTCTTCCTCTCGAGCAGTAAGAGCGCTGTGTTATCGCACGAGGGACGGGAAAAGGCACTTAATGCACCTTGTACTGCAGAGGAAGGCATGCCTCGGGTATGAAATGTGGACGCTAGTAGCTAGATACGCGGGACATAGTCTGATTCGTCTTGATGCATGTATGCAGGTCCGGGAAGCTCTGTGAGCTTATAAAGGTTGGAGCAACAGCTTCCCAGAATGTCGGTTCATCGCACTTTTGAGAGTCTTGCCCACTTACTGATCTCTCAATCGCGTTCGTTATGAAGTGTACATGCTCAGCTGTCGTGGCTGCAGCCCTTTTGGTCGGGTCTGTCTCCGCGCAGACATTCCGCCGTCTGGGAGCTTGCCCAACGCTCGGTTGCGTGTTCCCTCCTGACCAGTAAGCATGCAGATTGAACGAGCTCAGAGAGCTCAATTGCTGATACACAACTCAGGGCCGACTTTCTTGCGGGCCAGTACTTCGACATCCGTCTAGAAGTTCACCAGCCAAGGAACGGATCCGAGTTCATCGGTCTACCTCTGGATGAGCAGTTTACCTTCACTCTTGGAAAGAAGGGCGAGGAAGCGAAGCTAGTAACAGAGTTTTTCAACCTCGAAGAACCCAAATTGGAGAAGTGGAACTTCACATGGTACGAAGACCTCTTCGCACGCGACGCGACGAGGCCCTCCCTTGTTAACGTTGCGGCTAAAGCCTACCGCCGCATCGCTCTTTACGAACCTGGCGAGTACACTGCTACCCTCAACTATAACAATGGAAGCAAGACGGAAGCTACTTGGCTCGTTCGCGACCTGGCTGAGGAGCGCAAGGCCAAGAACATCGTTCTCTTCATCGGTGACGGGATGACCACAAACATGATCACAGCTGCTCGTTTGATAGGCCATAAGCAGGTCAACGGCAAATACCAATCTCTCATGGCCATGGACAAATTCCCTGTCGTTGGCCACCAGATGACCCACTCGATCGACAGCTTCATCACCGACTCCGCTAACTCTGCTGCTGCGCTCAACACTGGTCACAAGTCAACAGTCAACTGTTTGAACGTTTATGCGGTACGTTTCTTCCATCTCGTTGCACACTTGTCTGTATCATCATTTTACTGACAAATAGTATAGGACAGTAGCAAGGATCCTTTTGATGACCCGAAGGTTGAGAGCATTGCTGAGATCTTTCATCGTCTTACCGGAGGTCATGTAGGAATAGTATCGACAGCATACATTGCGGATGCTACCCCTGCTGCCTTGGTATCGCACACCCGTCTCCGTAGCCAGTATGGAGCTATCGTCGATACCTACCTCAATGGTGTCCAGAACTACACATGGACAAACGTTCCTCTCGATGTCATTTTCGGTGGTGGTGCCGAGCAGTTCTACCCGTCTGAACTTGGAGGTGTCACGTATCAGGACAAGAACTACTATGATGAGTTTGCCGCGCAGGACTATCAGATCATTCAGAACCGCACTGCTCTGCTCTCTGCCAGCAACGAGGAAAAGGCTCTTGGTATCTTCACCACCTCCAATATGGCCAAGTGGCTCGACCGCAATGTCTACCGTGACAACCTCAACCAATCGCTTTCCCCTACTGGAGATGAGACACCCGCTCTTGATCAGCCGGGCCTCAAAGAGATGACCCTCAAGGCCATTGACATCCTCGAAACCCGCTCAGGTGACAAAGGATGGTTCCTTATGTCAGAAGCCGCCAGCATTGACAAGATGATGCACGCTCTCGACTATGATCGCGCACTCGGTGAACTTCTCGAACTCGACGACACGGTGAAGGCCACTATTGACCACCTCAACTCCACCAACTGCCTCAAGGAGACTCTGATCCTTGTCACTGCCGACCACGGCCATGGCTTCGATGTCATGGGCTCCGTTGATACCCACTATCTAGCTGCCCAAAACGTCGACCGCAAGAAACGCAAGTAATACCCATGTACGAACTGTTGTGAGACATTAACTGACTTCGTACAGGCAATGCTGTGGGGACGTACGAGCAATCTGGCGAATCCCAATACATCAACACCGGCAATCTGACGTACACGTAAGTTGGAACTATACGAAATGCACGTAAGACATACACTGACATCATACTTTCTCAGAGATTCTAACTTCCCGTCGAATTGGGATCCACGCTACACGCTCTTCCAAGGCCTGATGGCAGATCCCGATCGCCGGGAGAATTGGTCTGTCCGCAAAAATGGTCCCCGCGAGCCCGCCGTCGAAATCGAAGAAGATAGCAACGACAACTACGCTAACCCCGAGGATGGCGAGGGCGGTATCTTGCTCAATGGTACGCTGCCTGTCGAGAACGACCAAGGTGTGCATTCGTTGACGGATGTGCCTGTCTATGCCATGGGCCCATGCCAGGAGCTCTTCCAGGGGACATACAACAGCATTGATATCTTCTACAACATGGCGACTTGCTTTGGCCTAGGAAGAGGCAAGCCAAGTGCTGAAGAGTAGAGCGTCTTTTTAGATGGGTGTTGAAGAGAGAGGGGCTCAGGCCTCATGACGACGTGGACGATGATCATGTTGTGGTAGTACTAAAATCACGTCTACTCTAGAGTAGCTGTAATGAATTCTTGGTGATGATATTACTTCGTGCAACATTTGAGTTGTCCTTGGTTCGAACATAAAGTGTGTTCACACAACTTCATCGCAGGAAAAAGCTGCCACGGAAAGTGATGTGAAAAAGTCTTTAGTTGCTTTTCGCGATTGCCATGGTTATCAGAATTTGATCATTCATTAGTTTTTACGTGTTGGGGTGGAACATGAACAGACGGGTGCTGCATGAAAGCGTCACAGTGTTGTTATGTAACCAATATCCTGAGAAGGTCTTTGGTTTTTGTTATCACTAGGAAAGCCACTGTGGAGCCAAATGCTATCACAGTTCATGGCAACAGCACCCTAACAACACAGTTCCTGCGAATGTCACGGCCAACCAAGCAGATTGCCTCGCGCCTACTAAGGTTTCCACGGGTATCGGTAGCGTCCATCAGTTCCGTAACGAACGTAAGGCTCGACTTCACTTGAACGAAATCATTAGCACCACTTGATAAGAATCCATCCTCACACCGAGAGCAGTGTATTCTCACAACTCCCGCCTATTCTTGGCCAGTTCAGCTTGTTGGCGTAGGTTCGGCGCCGTGGTGCTAGCCTCGCCGCTTTGAACGCCCTGCTCCATATCGGCAGCCCACAACGCAGCGCCAACGGTGTTTGTGAAGGAAAAGAAGATTCCGGCAATCGGGACGAGTTCGAGGAGGACAGCTGGGATGCCGAAACTATGCAAGGTTAGTGGTCTGAATATGACTACACGTAGACGGACCGACCTAGCATATGCGGCCTTGCGCTCGTCAATGAAGCGCTCCTTCTCCTGCTTCTTCATCTGCTTGAGTTGGAAGTAGCGGGCATGTGCGGTGGGCCCAAACTTGCGTCCTTGGAGGATGACGAATAGTACGGTGCCCACGACTGGGATGAAGTTGAGCGGAAGGTACATGAAGTATCGGATGATGGCGCTGGGGGCGAATTTTGCGAAAGGCTTCGAGACGAGCTTGCCCAGTTTCGCAACAGGGTCAGTTCCCGACTTTACCTGGCGCTCTTTGGAAACTAATGTGGTCTGGTTGCGGCTGACCAAGGTTGAATCAAAGGTATCAATAAGCGCTTCGTCAATGAGGAAGTTCTTGCTGAGAACCGAGAAGATAGTGGACGACTCGCTGAGTACGAGCAGAACCGTGGTGAAGACTGCGAGTGGTCCGTTGAAAAGGGTGAGAAGTGCGACTTGGGGAATGTATGTGACGGCAAACATGAGCACGGTGACACCAAGACCGAGCGAGACAGTAGGGACCAGTTTCGCAGCGAGAGGCTTCCATAGAGCACGGTGTGTGAAGAAGTACGCAATGCCCTTGGGTCATGTCAGTGTTGTGCTTTGAATGCCATCCCCTAGTGTGGTCGAGAGGGCCGAAAAGCACTCCCAGACCGGCCACTCCAGGCAAACGTCGATGCAATGTAGGTAGCAAGGATTCAGACGCGTACCTTGAAAGGGTAGAGATATGCGGCCGAGCGGACAGCTTCTGAGGCAAGCTGTCTAGCTTGGTTGAAGTCTTCCTTGGCGACTTCCTTGACCTTGTCGGGTACTCTCACTCTGGACTCTGACATGGTTGCAACGGATAGATCGGAAAGGTTAAGAAGATTAGGAAGTAGGGAAAGGCGTCTGAGTCGTGATGGAAGACAAGTGGTGTTCCCTTGCCCAGGTGTTGGTGGGGTGAAGCTATGGAATGTGGAAAACTACGTCATAATCGCGTACTTGGCCCAAGCTCCAATCCTAACAACGCGGACTCTGTCCCTGCGCCAACTACGTCGTTTGAGCAGATAACTTGTTACCGCAGGAGAGAAGAAACCCGAGAGATGGTACATGTTGATTGTATAAAATGCCAATAAGGCAAGCTGGGACGGTAGCGGATCAGTGCAAGGCACGTCATACAGTGCTGGTTTTGCGCATTTGCTTTGAGGTGCAGGGAATCCTGCGTAATTGCAATGTCAGGGCAATTTGCTATCCCGCTGATGCTGCAATAGTTCAGAATAGTCCACCTATGGGCGATGGCTCAGGAATGCATTTCCAAGGCACAAGTTCAGGAGTGAGTCCATGCCGGATTCGCACGCTTCTAGGCCCTTGACAAAGTCCCCACCGTGGCCATTGTGCCAGGTAAATGTGGCGGTGTTATCAAGATTATACAGAAGATCTGCTACAAACACGCGTCAAGGACCAAAAATCCGATGCAAGACAGGGTAAATCAGGAATTGAAGACGTGGCTAAGCTTTCCTCTTCCCCACTTTCCATGCACCGGATCGCAAAATGACGCAGCGCCAGCCGCGTGCTAGCCCCCACCACGACCGAACCGGACATTGGCTAGCTGCATCCGTCGCGAAGCCCCTCATCGAGGGTCCAGCGCTGGAGTGGCTGATGTAATTAGCCAAATCTTGTGGCAGCGGCAGACAGGAGAGAACGCCACGGCAGGTATAAGCTGAGGGATTAGGGAAAGAATACCGACCCATGGCCGGTTGGGGCTTGCAATGGCCACGTTTGAAAACAACAGGCACATCGTGCATGACGTCCGACACGAGTTGAGCCAGGTATTCACCAGTGGCTGTGCTAGGGGATAGAGCCAAACGCCTCGTATACTCGAAAAAGCTGCGCGGATGTGCAGCCTACGTTGGGATAAAATCAGCAATTTAGAAAGCGTAGCGTCAATGTAGGCTTCAGCGTGGTCAGCACTTCCCTCGATCAAGGTGCCAAGACCAAAGTAGGAAACAGGGATGTGAGCAGTGACTGCCCAGGTGCCGTTTGTACGACGTGTGCTGATGCAAAGGCATGACGTAGGACCATGGGTCTCTCTGACTTTGGCCCTCGCCTGTGGTGTATATATTAGACCACCAGCGCTTGCTTTTGGTGACCATCTACGCAACGGCGATCACCACACCCACGCAACACTCTAATCAACTTCATTCAAGCCCAATCAGCTATCTATACCACCTCTTATTCAAAGTTCACACCGCGATCATGTCAGGAGTGATGGACAAAGTTAAGGCCAAGGTCGACCAGGTGATGCACAAGGACAAGACCCATGGTAAGCACTTCCTGCAGACTGCCGAGGGCCTGAAGACCACCGTCAGCTACTCACACTTCTCTAGATGATCCCACCGGTCCTCACAGCTCTCATACTGCCAACACTGCCGATCCTACTGTACCTAATACTTCCAATGCTACCACTGGCACTGGGGGCTTCTCCGGTACCCACCATGGCTCTGGTGTAAGCACTGGCCTCGGTACTTCTGGTAGCCATGGCGAGCGCAACCCCGAGTACACATCTTCTACCCATGGTTCTTCGGGTCTTGGGTCATCAGCCACTCATGGGAGCACTGGTCTCGGGTCCTCAACTACCCACGGCTCTACCTCTCACAATGACCCTACCGGTCCTCACGGCTCCCACACGATGAACAAGGCTGACCCCCGGGTCGACTCCGACCGTCTTGGAAACGCCGGTAACACTGCTGGCGCAGGCGGTTATGGTGCTGGACAGTATGCTGAGTCCCACGGCACCCATGGTACTACTGGCAGCGGCCTCACCGGCACAGGGCTCGGCTCTTCGACTACTGGAGCTTACAGCTCAGGTAACAGCAGTGGACTGACTGGTGGTCACGGCACTGCCGATTTCAACGACCCAACTGGTCCCCACAGCTCACGCATGGCCAACCAGGCTGACCCCCGCGTCGGTGGTGTTGGTAGCACTGGAGCTGGCGCATACAACACTACTGGAACCGGTCTCACCGGCCATAGCACTACCGGTGGTCTTGGACACTCCCACAACGACCCTACCGGCCCCCACGGCTCCCACATGGCCAACTCTGCCGACCCGCGTGTTGGGGGTGTAGGTAGCACTGGCGGTCTTGGCCACTCTCACAATGACCCCACTGGTCCTCACAGCTCTCACATGGCCAACTCGGCCGACCCGCGTGTCGGAGGTGTAGGCAGTACAGGCACAGGAGCCTACGGCAGCAACGCTGGCGGCATCGGCTCAGGCAACATGGGCCAAGGAGGATACACCACAGGTGAGCACGTCAAGACCGTCCCAGGGGAGGTCGGGGGAACAGGCCGTGACAACCTCTCTCACCGCAATAACGAGAGTGGCGATCTTCCCAAGGCCCTCACCGAGCCTGTTTCCCACGCTGAGCCTCACTCTTCTCTGCAACATGACCAACACGTTTCAGGTGGCGCTCACGGCACTCATGGTACCACTGATGTTCACGGCAAGCCATCCATGATGGACAAGCTGAGTAAGTCTTCCCCATGCGGTTGAAAGTTGGATTGACGCTGACAAGACACTCTAGACCCCAAGAAGGACGCTGACCACGACGGCAAGACTGGCATCATGGACTAGATTTGTCGTCGTCTTTTTGCCATCTCACTCGTAGTGTGTTGCGAGAGCAAGTCACATGGTGGTTTTGATGGTGTGATTTGCATGAATACCCCCAAGTAGCGTAGTAGCTCAATGAATAGTAATCTCCCTGTCAATTTGGTTCTGTCGCAGTGCTCGCTCTTGATGAGCAATGTTATACTTGTCTGTTATATGCATCCATGATGCTGTTAACATAGATCTGTGATTTCGCATGTACTCGCACATGGGGTATATCCTCGTCAGTGCACTCAGATCAAGTGTATATACTCCGTGCAATGGTGTCGAAATTATAAGAAGTTTGATTAGGGGGTATCATTACTTTTTGCACAAACTTGCCAATGCATACGGCGACCACTCGCTCGCCGTATGACGGGAGTGAATTCAAATATTCAGAGGTTTCGAGATGTGTCGCACAGCCCAATGGACTCTGTGAAAACCCATGGCCATGAAATCACTTGGCTTTTCCCTTGCCCCCCTTCCTGTTTCCTTTACCACCAATCCCTTTCTTCTTGTTTTGGTTCAACGAGCCATCAAGAAGCGCGCTAAAGGTCTCACTCCGCGTCTTGGGCGCGCGATCTGGGGTCGGCACTACAGGCTCGTCTTCCTGTGAGTTTTGCGTCGAAAGCCTCTTGTTCCTCGTCCTCGTTACGCGCTCCTCTGCTCTTGAGGGTGTTGCAAGGCTGACTGTGTCCAAGTCCTGCCTGGTCTTTGTTGTCTTGTTGTCTCTCTTTGCGGGGCGACGGCGCTTTTTGGGCTGCGGTGTGCCGGTATCTGGCGCGGGTTCTTGTTGCGATTCGGCAGCTGCGTCGACGCGAGCTTTCTTGGGAGCCGGCTCTGCTTCGTCGGAGCCTTGCAGGACGTGGCTGTCCGAATAGTCCTCCTGAGCATTGAGCTCATCGACAGCCCTCTTGCTGGACGTGGCGTCAGTAGACTCGAGGGCGTTGCCGTCGGAGTCGAATTTCTTGTTGATGTTTTGAGCCTTGAGGTGGGCGCGGGCCTTCTCCTTGGCCATGCGCTCCTGCCGCTCCAAGTCGTACCTGTCGTTGCCAGCCAGGCCGTGCTTGATGAAGCGTTGGGCGGCGCCAAGGTCTAGTCGCGCTCTGCCCTCGGCGCTGCCCATGACGCCGCGGTCCTTGATGTGCTTGATCTTGCTGTTGTACTGCTTGAGACGGGCAATTTCCTTGAAGACATGGTGTTGCGTGGCATTGACGCCCGACGCCTTGAGCACGGAGAAGAGAATAGCTTCGATGGCGTATGCGGACATGCAGTAGAACTCTGCCTTGTCGAGGAGCGGGAGAGAGGACGCGGTCGTGTGAAGAGGCGCGGCCAGCAGAGGGTCGAGCGCGGCGGTGAGCTCATCGATGTTGACTTCGAGGTCCTCGACGAGGTCGGGGAGGTCGGTCTGCGGGTCCATGGTGGTGATGGAGGTCAAGCGGTCGCATGCGCACGCCAAAGAAAAGTAGCGGGCCGAGCGCTCCGACGTGCAAGCGTCGGATCGCTCACAGCAGACAGCCTCACTCACTAACTCGCCTCGGCCCCGAAGCCCATGGGAATCCCAAGTCGTTCAAGCTGTCGTTCTCCTCCGTTTCACCCTTTCTCCCCAGGCTCCGGCCTCGGATACCACACGCACCATCACGATGCGCCGCCGGTAGCCATCGCCCACGCCGGCTGGCTTCCGCTCGGACGAGAGCCTTCATGACGAGCTGGCCGCCAGACGCTACAGCAGGCAGCACGGGCGCAACCAGCCACACGGCCGACTTCTATCGCAGACAGCCTGTACTCGACCGACGCATTCACATAATCGGTGTCGGCAACGTGGGCAAATTCATTGCCCACGCCCTGCGCGGCATACCCAACCCTCCTCCAGTAACGCTGGTATTCGGGGGCTGGCAAAAGTTCAACGAATGGAACGACTCGCAACGCCGCCTGGCCCTCGTCACCGACGGCCGTGTCGACACCAGAGACGGCTACGATGCCGAGCTAGCCATCCCCCGTCTTCGCTACCATGGCCACGAGGTCGGCCTGAATCCCTCCTCGCTAGACACGACCCAAGGCCCTCAGATGCTGCCTGGCGAGTCTGCTGAGCCCATCAGCTCGCTCATCGTCTGCTCCAAAGCCCCCCATGTCCTGCAGGCCATCTCCGCCGTAAAGCACCGGCTGCACAACGACTCGGTCGTCTGCTTCCTGCACAACGGCATGGGCGTCATCGACCAAGTCAACGCGGCCGTCTTCCCGGACCCTGAGCACCGGCCACACTATATGCTCGGCATCAACTCTCATGGCATGCACGCCTCGCCACACAGTCGCTTCACTACTGTCCACGCTGGTTTCGGCACCCTCTCGCTGGGCATCCTACCCCACCAACGAGACGGCCATGCCAACGAGCCCTACACCCCCGAGTTAAGATTCTCCGCATCAAGAGATGGCAAGCCCGTCTACCCGCACCCTCCAGACAAACTCAATCCAGAGTACCCACCCCCAAGGAGCGCCAAATTCCCCTTCACGCCTAACCAACGCTATCTACTTCGCACCCTCCTCCGCACTCCAGTACTAAGCGCAGCCTCCTTCTCGCCCCCCGATCTCTTGCAAATCCAACTCGACAAGTTAGCCGTCAATTGCATCATAAACCCCCTAACCGCCCTCCTCGACGCGCGCAACGGCGCCATTCTGAACAACTACGCCTTGACCCGCACAATGCGCCTCCTCCTATCCGAGATAAGCCTCGTCATTCGCTCCCTCCCCGAACTCCAATACATTCCCAACGTGTCCCAGCGCTTCGACCCAGGCCGCCTTGAAACCGTGGTTGTGGCCGTTGCACACCGCACCAGCGACAACGTGAGCAGTATGCTAGCCGATACGCGTCAGGGTGCGCACACCGAGATTGACTATCTCAACGGCTGGATTGTGAGGCGAGGCGAGGAATTGGGTATTCGATGTGCCATGAACTATATGGTTATGCAGTTGATCAAGGGCAAGAGCATGGTGGTGCAGCATGACATGGAAGAAGAGCTTCCCCTGGTAGGGAGTAAGAAAGGGGGGAGGGCGGAGGCGGACTTGGTGATTAAGAGGGATGGCGCGGAAGCCCACAAGAAAGGCACACCGTGAGACGGCATTCGTCTTTGACGCTACGGCCAAACCTTTTGCACAGTTCGACTACACAGCGCTCCACGGGCTATCAGAATCAATACTAGATACAATCCGCAGAGCAGAATGCGCCATCAGTCGCCATGTCCTGTCCCTAGAGCGTAGATCTGCTTATATCCCGGCTTCTGATGATGCACATGTCCACCCAAGAGCCGGTAGGCATAACAGTAGAGCAATCGAAAGAACAGTAGCGTCCTTGTAATTCTCTCGATACCAAAGAAGTAAACGACAGATTGCGATTAGTAGAACTGCAGGCGATGGACATGGTCAATGTGTATATTTCTTCTCCTACTCTTCATCGTTTCTCTTTCTTGTCCTATCTTCCAAGAGCTAGTATTAGATAAAGCTATAGTACATTATGTGTAAAGACACACATCCAACATGTTTAGTCAACCAGACCAATAATACTCCTGCCCACCGCAAACCCTTCCCCCAAAGCTTCTTAACCAGAACAAAAGACTACCAGAAGAACTCCCGGTATCCATCAAACTCAAGTTCCCACCATCCCGAGACGAGAACTAGCAGCGAAGATACCTCTCTTGCTATGTGTATATCCGACAGTAACGGGTCCGTAAACCTACCCCTCTAACAAGCCACTGAAGATGCTCAACAAGTAAAGAAAAACAACCAAAGCATTCGCCTCTTACTCGCCGTATACAAACGTCAGCTAGGATAGTGTAAGATGATTGAATAAAAGAGTAATGGTCGTGTAAAACTCCAAGCACAGGACCGGTAAACAGCGAGTTACCCAACAAGAATCAGCCAGTTACTGCATCATGTATGGCTCAGTCGAAAGCACCAGGCATGCTCGTACCGGGCATCCTCAAACTAAGTCTACTGCCACTGGCATCCTTCTCTCTGCTCGGCACAGCAGGTGCAGGGTTCGAAGAGGAACGTTGACGCTGTAGGCGCGGATCCTCCAGCTTCGTCATTTCCTGTTCCTGTTCAGAGACCGCTGTTGCTTTCCTGGTATCGAGAGACTTGTTCACTTCGTCTTGGAGTTGAGCTTCAGCTTGCTGTTCAATATCCTTTTCCTCTTCCACTGTCAATGAGGGTATGGACGGGGCTGCAGTGACAGACTCATTCTGACTACCGTGGTGAGCTTCGGCTGACGATGTTTCGGCTTCCGGATTGGCGATTGTCTTGGACTCTGAGGTCAAAGCGTCGTTGTGCTTCAAAAGGACCGTCTTGCCAATGGAAATTCTCTTGACCTTATCACCGCTTTTGCTCCGAAAAGGGTCTTCATCGCTCTTCCTTGGCTCATTCGCCATCGACGCAGCAGAACCACCAGCTGTGATGTCTCGAGGCTCAAACGACATGATGCTCTCTTCACTCATCCTCTCCTCAATCTTCACATCGCTGTTCGTGAATGTGGGACTGCGTGGGCCATCTCGCAAAGGAACGAAGGAAGGAATCACACCGCCACCAACGCGAGTCCAGAACATGCGTTCGCGAAGTCGCACACTCTCTTCCCAGGACGACTTCTTCTCTTCATCCGTCTCTGCGCGCCAGTGCCCCGCTGCTACCATGCGTAGGAAACCAATGTAGTCGCACGTTGCCCGAACGCGACCCAGACACCAGCCACACAAGGGGTAGCGCTGAGAGTCTTCAGTATCGGAGGGCTTGAATCGAAATTTTCGGGCGTACTGATCACCATTCCTTGCTTCGCCACAAAGCGAGCATGGAAAGATGGGAACCCGAAATTTGGATGGAGGAGCAGGGTTCGGCTCTACGACCAGGGAACCAGAAGTGATGCTGTTCAGTACCGTGCGGCGTGCCATCCATGAGAGACCGGGGGCGATATCCAGACGCAGTGTTGGCTCTATGTCCTCGACCAGAGCACGTTTATAGAACTTCTCGTCCTTGAGGTTGGGCATACCAGCAGTGGCTACAGATTCGCGAGGTGAGTTGGTAGCCGAAGTGGGCGACTTGGAGGGCAGCGACGTGGTGGAGCTGTTGGTCAGTGATGCCAGTCCCAGCACATTCAGGCTGCTGTAGTTGCCGCTGGATGCGCGACTTGCTGGGGCAGAGGAACGGGCGCTGATCTTGAGCATGTCCTGAAACTCGTTGAAAGCGGCAAGATCGGAGCGTAGTACGGGATGGATAAGATGCGAAAAGTGGAGGGGATGATCGGGGCTGATGTCGTCGGTTCCCGGCGTGGTGGGTGTCAGGTTCATGGCCTCGAACAGCTTGCTCATCTTGTCGGCCGGAGCGATGCCTGGTGTTGACGGAGCGGTGGTTGCAGTGAGAGCGTGGCTTTCGTTGTCGTCGCCATGAGAGCTCATCCTCTCGACAACGGCCTTGAGATCGTGCAGCTGGTCCTGGAGGGAGTGTTGCAGGACGTCAGCGTCGCCCAACTGCTGCTTGAGTTGCTCGCCGCGTTTCTCCGAAGCCTCCGTCTCTTTGCGCGCAGCTGCAACCATGACGTTGGCTTCTTCGAACAGGGCAGCCGTCAGGGCCTCGACTTCGCTGTCCGTCTTGCGCTTGGCAGCTTCTGCGTGGGCTCTGCGTTTGCGCTCCTCGCGCAGCTCCGTGGACAGCTGCTTCTCCATCTTGTCGTAGACGAGCTTGTCCACCAGCAGCCCCGTGGAGAGCTTGGCCTCATGGGCCTTGACCTGGGCCTCGAGGTGGGCCAGCTTCTCGCGCGCGGCGTCGAGCTCGTGTCTCGTCTGCTGCAGTGCATCGTCGAGCATGGTGGAGTGATTGATGGCGTTGATGAGCTTGGTGCTGAGGGTCGAGACTTCCTGGCTGAGGTCGGGGTGCGAGTCGGTCGAGTCGTGGCGCGACAGAGGCGGCTGTGGAGTGGCCGAGCGCGGGTCGGGGATGGTGTTGATGCCGTCGCTTTCGGACTGCGATTGCGACTGGGCGGTTTTGGCGAGCTGTGGTGTCGACATGGATCGTGTGACATGGCTCTTGGGCATGGGCGACAGAGAGCGCAGTCGCGAGGGCGTCATTGCACCTGAGCCGTGGACCCAGGGGGCCGAGTGGGCTATGAAGCTGGTGGGAGAATGGACGTTAGCGATGGCCCACGCAGCGCCTCGCTCGGCCAACGTGGACGTACGAGTACTCGGCCATGGCAGATGGCGATGCAGGCAATGTGCTATGTCGTCGCAGGCATGACAGAATCCAACCGAGCGAAACAGCACGAGGGCGCGGCCGGCCGACGGGGTGGACAAGGAGTGACGTGACGAAGAGCGTCTGACAAACACTGCGTGATGGACCTTCAAACAACGACGACGACGACGACGACGACGACGCTCGCGTCGGGCGCCTACGCTCAGATCGCCTCCCAAGCCCCCGCGCGCGCCGCCGCCAATCACACACAGGCCATGACGCCGCCCGCGCCCGCCCTTGCCTGCTGCAGGCCTGCTTTTCTGCACCGCCACACCCAAGTGGCTGACACGGACACTGTCGCACGCTGATCCAATCCACTTTGGTCACCATGGCAAACACGCCAACCACGAGCAAGGGATACGCATACTCCATTCCACACTAGCTTACATGCTTCATCCCCAAAAGGTTGCTTGTTCAAACGCGACACAAAGAGAAAAGAAAACGACTGACATTATCGCATCGACGTCTCGCACCCCGTCATGACAAGCCGCGAGCCAGCGGTGAATTCCCCCATGTTGTCCACCATGTCTTTCCCCCCTTCGACCTTTCCGCGCTTTCTCCAGTGCTGTTGCCTGTGACGTCCACATAAAACAATGCTCTGATATCCGCCCTCTTGTGTCGCCGCCAACCATGCCAAACGCCAAGGCTAGCCACCGTCGTCGTCGTTGAATCGTCCGGGAAAGAGAGGGCCGACCGTCGTGTCCTTTGTCGTCGTGTGCGTGTAACGGTACTGGAATGGCAAGAATCAACGACAGGATTGTGTACAAATGCCAACGGCCGTCCGCAAGCCCATGGCTGAAAGGGGGTAAGGAAATCGAGATGGAGCGTGTTTCGCGTCGTTCGGCATCGGGTCTCGGGGGTGGGCTAACGATTGCCATCGTCTAACGACGCCCAAACCTGCTGTAAGAGAAGTTCGTATTGATTCTGAATGAGTGTGGTCATGGCTACTTCTAGCTTTTCTTGGTGCGAGGAGACGCTGCTCTGCCGCTGCCAAGGCTGGGGACGTACTTTTGTTTCTTCTCTGCGGGCTTGAGAATCTGCATACCCCATTAGTACCTGTTCGACGTAACCTTGTGCGCCTAGAGCTTACCTGGAAGGAACACAGCAGACTCTCGTCAACGCTCATCATCGCGCCAGCGTTGTCAAATTCACCGCAGTAGTTGGGTGCGCTGAACAGTGTTACGAGCTGGCGCTTGGAAAAGAACTCGTAACCGTCTTCGACAACTTGGTGCGCACGGCAGATGAGGTCCATGTCATGCTTTTGCAGGAAGCGCGATACTACGTCGGGCCCGAATGTGAAGCTCACACCTCGGTCATTCTCGCTCCATCCGGTAATGTCCTTGTCTGGGTCGGACCAGAGAAGGTCGCAGAGGAGACCGCAGTCGGGAATCTGTCCTTGTTAGCCTGTGCGCTTCATGGACACTGCAGTTGCAGTTGCAGTTGCAATTTGAGCCTGACTCACGTCCGTGGGTCGCATGACGCGCCTGATCTGTTCCATCGAGTTAAGGTCTGGGCTGAGACCGCCGTGCATAGTGAAGATCTTCTCGTCGATGATGGCGGCAATGGGTAGGCAGTTGAAGCAGTCGGTAAACGTCTTCCACAGCTTGATGTTGTATCTTCGTTTGCACTCGTCGTAGAAGCCGTAGATGCGGTTGATGGAGGCGCACTCGTGGTTGCCACGGAGGACGAAGAAGTTCTCGGGGTACTTGATCTTGTACGCCAGCAGAAGGCATATCGTCTCGAGAGACTGCTTGCCACGGTCGACGTAGTCGCCTAGGAAGAGGTAGTTGGCCTCTGGAGGGAAGCCACCGTACTCGAAGAGCCGCAGCAGATCATAGTACTGGCCGTGGATGTCTCCGCAAATCTGAAAGGCAAAGCAGTCAGTAGGTGCTCAGAAGCCAGATCTCGGGCTTTGCAGCACTGCGCGTTGTGACTGACCTTTATCGGTGCCTCGAGCTCGAGCAGGATAGGCTGTGAGATGAAGATTTCGCGTGCCTTGGTGCATAGATAGCGGATCTCCGTCTCGAGCAGCTGTACCTGTTTGCCAGGCCGGCTGCCACGGACCTCGAGCAGACGGTCTATGATAGAGTCCAGGTCCACCTCGTTCTCGGCCATAGCTGGGACTTGCTACTGGCACTGGTGTGGGTGGCTGAAGGTGCAAGGGAAGACCTCGCGCGGGTGGGTGGGAGAGGGCTGCGCGTAGCACTGGCGGTAATTCTCCTGCACCGGGCGTGTTAGCAGTGTCCTATGCCTTGGGGGCTCCAATGGGAATGCCGACGTACTTCTGATCTCAAAGAGTCGGCCGGATCGGGTCGTGGGTGGTCGACGCTATGGGCGGGTGGAGTATGGCTCAAAGCCCCTCAAAAGCGCCTGGCGGCAGAGCTGGGATCACGCGACGAGTGGGGCGGCTGCGATGTGCGCTGGTCAATTGTGCTTGTTGAGACGGCGATACCTGTGCGGGCTGCTGCTGCGTCGTGGGCAGGCGAGTGCGGTGCAGTGGGGGGGGGGGGGGCCGGGGGGAGGTACGCCAGTTCCAGCCCATGCCCC